>NW_012117077.1:51386-52663 GCF_000951035.1 Colobus angolensis palliatus | reverse complement strand
AAATTTTTTTTTTTTTTTATTAAGACAGAGTCTCACTCTGTCACCCAGGCTGGAGTGCAGTGGTCAGATCTTGGCTCACTGCAACTTCCACCTCCCAGGTTCAAGCAATTTTCCCATTTCAGCTTCCCGAGTAGCTGGGATTACAGGCATGAGCCACCATGCCCAGCCAATTTTTGTATTTTTACTAGAGACAGAGTTTTACCATTTTGTCCAGGCTGGTCTTGATCTCCCAGCCTCAGATGATCTGTCCGCCTTGGTCTCCCAAAGTGCTGGGATTATAGGTGTGAATCACCGCGCCTGGCCCCAGAATCTTTTAAACAACCAGATCTTGTGTGAACTAACTGAACAAGAAGTCAGATATCACCAAGAGGATGGGGCTAAACCATTCAGGAGGGATCTGCCTCCATGATCCAGTCACCTCCTACCAGGCCCTACCTACAACACTAGAAATCACATTTCAACATGAGATTTAGGGGGCACAAACATCCAGACAATATCACTCGTATCAGCACATGATATTAGAAAGGGTGAGTCTTTCTTCTTGCTCTAGTTTCACGATCCTCTTTATTTTTATATCATAGGAATTTTTCTTTGATTTATTAAAAATGTATCTATGCATTTAATTATATGTTAACTGATATTTCTAGTTGTTTTAGAAAGCTTTTGTTCTGGTTATAAGGCTACTATGAGGCATAAAATGAGAGTCTTAGTTGTGTTATTTTACTTCTTTTATTACCTACATCATGTACGTTTCTGCAGGTATTATTTATTTATTGCACTTGTTAAAGAAAAAGGTAAGTAAATTAAGATATACAATTTTATTAAAGCATAAAGCACAAGAAGAGCAATTTCACGAAACCCATGTTTGTAATAATATGTTTCAGTTGCTAAAAATCTGAAATTCCAAATGGAGATAACTGCATATTTGTTTTCAAATCAGCAATTCAAGACAGCATTTTTATTTTCATATAGTATTGCAATATGTATATCTATCCATCTATCTATATGTAATCTGGGGTGATTAATCACATATAGGGATTATTCACAGATGGTAGCAGATAGTTCACAGATAGTAGCAGATAGTTATTTTGCTATTGCAAAACACATTCAGAGGCTGGTTGTCAGTCATATACAAAATGGTTAACAATCCTAACTCTAGGTTTTATACAAGTCTGGTCTTAAGACTAAAGACTGTGACCTGAAGCCCAGACTTTCTATGATGTTTGTTTGTGTTTAGAGGATAATATTTTCCTCTAATATTTCTTATTTTCTAATCA
>NW_012117077.1:49874-51336 GCF_000951035.1 Colobus angolensis palliatus | reverse complement strand
TGGATAGACAGATGGATGGACAGATAGATAATAGATTAGTAGATAACTTATGGTATAAAATTTATAAAGATTTTACCTTTTTACTGTGCTTTGGTGGGATATTTATTTTTACTATAAAACAATTTTCATTATTTTTATGTAGTTAAATTTATGAAGTTTTTTATGTATTGTGTCATAATTAGAAAGCCTTTTCCCACAAAAGATTATAAAAAATTTTCTCCTAATATATGTATTGGATTTTTTTGTTGTTGTTGCATTCACATATTTCATCTAGTGGTATATTTCTTAATGTACAGAAGGTATGAAGTCAACTAGCTGTCCAAACACTATTTACTAATGTCCATATTATCCCATAGGAAAATGCAGGAAATACTTTTCCCATGACTGAGGTAAGTAGGTGTATTAGATTTATATTGCTGCATACAAAATTACCAAAATCTTACTGGCTTAAAATAACAAAAGTTTGTTTTGTCATATTTCCCATGTTTCAAAAATCCAGCATATTTTCACTGGATTCTCTTCTTAGAGTCTTAAAAACACTGAAGTCAAAATTTTTGCTGGGCTATGTTCTTATCTGAAGGTTCAATTAAGGAATATCTACTTGTAAGTACCATCAGACTTTTTGCAAAATTTGTTTTCTTGAAGTAGTAGGACAGAAGTTTTCACTTTTGTGTTACCTGTTGACTGGAGACGACTGTCAGCAACTAGAGGCCTTTCTCAAGTCCTTGCCACATGGCCCTTCATCTTAGAAAGAAATAAAAAACCTCCCATGCATCATATCCCTCTCATGCTTTAAATATCTCTGACTTTCCCTTTTGCAACCAACTAAAGAAGCAGATAATCATCCAATTGTAAGTTAAACCTTTTATTAATCTTAATTTTATTTGCAAAGTACCATTTGCAATGTAATATAACATAATCATGGGTATAACACCAGTGAGTGGAGATCGCAAGAGATACATTAAGATTCTGCTTACCATAAATATATACCTAGATCCCAGGCAGATATAAAAAAGTTTTACTGAAGACTTTCTTTGATGACAAACATATTATTCCTAGTTTACCATTTCATTGAGGATGTAGGGCTTTAATGGTGCTTACTGTGTGTAAGGGCTGAGTTTTAACTTCCATTCTTCTCAGTTTCAATCCCCTATCTCCTGGTCCAAAAGTCCATCAAGGCACAATAATCTTATGTATTCATATGTGTTAGTGTGTTCTTGCATTGTTATAAATAAATACCAGAGACTGGATAATTTATAAAGAAAAAGGTTTATTTTGGCTCACAGTTCTACAGGCTGTAGAGGAAGCCGGGTTCCTGCATCTGCTCCTGCCGAGAGCCTCAGGAAGCTTACAATCATTGCAGAAGGAAAAGGGAAATGAGCATATCACGTGGCAAAAGAGAGCAAGAGACAGAAAAGAGGGCTGTCCCAGAATCTTTTATTTTTATTTATTTATTTTTAAA
>NW_012117077.1:45818-47729 GCF_000951035.1 Colobus angolensis palliatus | reverse complement strand
TGCAAGAGAAATAATATGTTTTAGAGTATCTTAAGGTATACAGTTATCTCCCATATGTTTTCAAGATAGTTACATTTAAATAGCATTATTATCAAGCAAATTTGAAAGAATCATTTTTACATTTTATCATCACTAATAACAAAGAGTAGTCATATACCCTGTTCCCTCAGAGCCTAGGTCTGCACAGCCAAGATTGCACTGAACATGCTCCTGTACTTTTATGCCACATGCCCTGTAAAAATTATGTTGGGACTGATAGCATTATTTAAAAATGTGTTTTCCATAAAATATATATTGGAAATGTCTTCTGAGAAAATAATGCCAGAACTGGAAATAAATTTAAAGATGAAGATGACTTTTGTAAATAATATTCTCTTTCTCTCTGAAAAGTAACTAATATGAAACTATATTCCCTCAGGCTAAAATATGAAATATTGTAAGCACAAAATATGGAAGAAGACACATTCTTAAGGATGATAAAGGTAGACTAAGGGAAAACATCCCTCCTTAATTGGCACTAACAATTGTGTTTGATTCTTATTTCATACATACTAAGCAATGTAAAAGTGAAAGTGGACAAACTCTACCTAATAGTCGTTAATATCATGAGGGAAACATATGGGCAAAATTTACAACATTAATATTCTATGTCATGTACATAATTAGCATACATAATACTGTACATAGAGTGATGACGTATTTTGTTCAACTATATAGAATGAAGGATACATGAAATCACTGCTAACCTGAATCATTAGCTGGATTTTCTGTACATTAATCAATAAGATTAGAAAGGAAGGTCTAACATCTCTTTAGGAGTCTGGGCTCTGAAGTTAGACTATCTGATTATAAATTTCAAAAACCATATTGTGGCACTTACCAATGTCTCACAGTAAATACTAGCTATTATTTTTCTGTCTGTATAAACATCTAAATTGGTGCATTTCAGTTAAAGAATGGGAGCAAAAAGAAAAGAAAGGCACAGAGACTAATGTTAGTTGATGTTCATTAAAATGTTCCAAAGAAGGATTTGGGACCATTAGTAGATGCTAAGTATGATTTTTTGTGTGTGTCCTGTGGGCAAGGAGAGTTGTGTAGATAAATCAGGCAATTTTAACCTAATGACATTATATGTTTAAGTCCTTTGTGGCTGAACTTAAAAACCCCGAGAGGCAAATCTGAGAAATAAGACAAGATCTGACTGCAGGAGCAATAACTGGGCTTTTGTTTTGCTGAGTATACAAGCTAAAGGAAGAATCAATATTACTTTGAAATATAAGCTAATCTTTTGGAAGCTACATGAAAGATAAAAAGATGAGGAGAAATAAGACACCGTAACTTTGGGGGAAAAAAAAACCAACAACAGAGATTTTCTTAAATGGAATTTTGTAAATCTTTACTACTTTGCTTATGACATAAACCTTTTATTTCAAAACTCTCTCATCATAAAATATTATTTAAATATCTAGCTCTTGTTAATGCAATGGAAAGATGGATCTTCTTTGGGTATGTGTCAAAGTGCTAAATCCATCAAAGTGGGAGAAGGGTGAGAACCAATTATGCCTATGTAGACATACCACTTCTAGATCACACTTAGATCTAACTTGTCTTGTTCAAAGTTGAAGCTCCCAAAAAAGCAACAATCTAATTAACATTGCCTTTTCATGTGGGTACCTCTACAACAAGAATATGTGCTGTTCACACAATATGACTATTCTGGTATGTGTTATATTCTTAATTTTAAAAGGATAAAACATAATCTTAATGTGACAAATGAATCTTCACATATTAAGTAATACAATTTTACTCAGAAAGATGGATTTACTCTTTGTACTCTGAAAACAAAATGAAGAAAAGAGTCTTTCATGTTGAAAAAGATGTTCTGGCCAATGTCAAATGTATGACTGTAAA
>NW_012117077.1:41533-43368 GCF_000951035.1 Colobus angolensis palliatus | reverse complement strand
AGAATTAGAAACACACACACATATACACACACACCATCATCATCATCATTTCATTAAACTGTATATGGTTTACAGAAATTTTTTGTTGATATAGTTTTCTCTTTTCATAGAATATATTACGTTTATAATTATTTCAAAATTCAGATGTGTGAACACCATGGGATACCCCAAATAGTGCATTGGGGAGTGGGAAAATTTTAGAATGGCTTGTGTTTGCCACTTCTCTAACTATGATTTTCATTTGTGTTCACTTCATAATATGTATAGGATATAAATATGCCTGTGTAAAATTTAGGGATACATCTGGATGCTTTTATTGGTAGCACTTTCTCAAAAATGCATGGGATGCTGGTTCAACAAAGTTTGTAGAGTATGTGTTTACAGAACTAGAAAATTGGACATAGTTTTCACAAAATGTAGCTATATAACTGCTTCTATCCCTCTTGGTCTCCTCTGACTTAATGGATGATCTGATAACTGTCAGCAACATGTTTAAATCTTATTGTTATTTCTTGTTTCCATAGGGATAATCATTTTGGGGATGGGTTCCTTGTAGGGATAGAGGTACAATTACTGAAATGCTCTATTGCCACTCAAAGTTAAGTGATGAAAAATAGTAAACATCTAGCCCTCAATTTTATTCACGATTTACCTCATTCTCCGTGTTTTGTTTTTTTTTTTTTTAAATTCAAGACATTGTATATTTCCACACAGTTTATCCCATTGAGATAAATGCAACTTGAATGAAAACTTTGAAGGCAAGGACTCTGTTTGGTTATCTTTGATAATTCCTTGGAACATAGTAAGAATTATGTGTTGACTGAAAAAAGGCTAATTCTACCAATCTCAACTCTAGTATTCTCTGGGCTTTTCATGGGGTGATTAGCATAAAGGGAGGTAAGTAAAATTTATAAAAATCAATAAATTCCAATTATGCTATAGCAGAATAAGCCCACTATAGCCTATCTTTTTTTTTGCTGTTTATAATTATAAATCCTGGACAAATTACAAAAAGCAAATACCAAAGACTGAAATGAAGTCACTGGGTTTCTACTGTTAGAAAAAGAAACACCTTCTTTAGATGTTTACACAGACAGAAAAATAATAACTCATTTATTGTGAGACATTGGTAAGTGCCACAACATAGTTTTGGAAATTTAAAATCCAGATAGCCTAATTTCAGAGCCCAGACTCTTAAACAGCAGTTAGATCTTCCTTTCTAATCTTGTGGATCAAACAAAAAAAAAGTAAAATGCACTTCATTTCTGCATCGAAAAACACAGAAAAAGAAAGCAAGCTAGAATATTGTGGATGGTGAAGATTTTGCTTGTTTTGGTTTTTGGTTGGTGTTTGGTCCTTTTTCTCTCATGACTTTGCCCTGAGGGAATGCTCTGGTCATTTATGCATTGGAGCAATAGTGCAGATGGCAAAAACTTTAATTTAAAAATAAACTTTCTTTTTTGTCATAATAACTTGGAAGAGGCCCCCCGAATGACCAGAGAGCCCCCGCACAGAGTCCCCACTGGGACACTGCCTAGTGGAGCTGTGGGGATGGGGACATCACCCTCTAGACCCAAGAATCCAGCAGAACCACTGGCAGTTTGCAATCCCAGCCTGGAAAGGACACAGACATTTAACTCTAACTCATGAGAGCAGCTACAGGGTCACCCTGCAAAGCCACAGGGGCAGAACTGCCCAAGGTCTAGGGAACCCACCCCTTGTACCAGTGTGCCCTGGATGCGGCCATGGAGTCAGTTATTATTCTGGAGCTTTAAGATTTAATGACTGCCCTGCAGGGGTTTCAGACTTGCATGGGGTTTGTTGCCCTTTTTTTT
>NW_012117077.1:38950-40893 GCF_000951035.1 Colobus angolensis palliatus | reverse complement strand
ATTTCTCTGATGGTGAGTGATGGTGAGCATTTTTTCATGTGTCTGTTGGCTGTATGAATGTCTTCTTTTGAGAAGTGTCTGTTCATATCCTTTGCCCTTTACTTTTGGATGATTTATCCCTTTTGGAATGGGAATGTTTACTCAATGCTTGTACCACCATTGTGTCTTGGAAATAAATAACTAAGTTTTATGTGAAAGAATTGATGAGATCCCTACGAAGACTGTTAAATTCCACCTTAGAAGTCAGTATGTTTCCAGACACATATGTGTATGGCTGTTCAAATAATTTAATAGTAGGCATTCCTTGCTTCAAAGAGTGAGATAACTATTAATGCTTTTGCTCTCAAAATCATGTAGTATATTGTCTGTAAGCTAGGAAGATCATACACTCAGGTTTGCATGTAATATTTCTGATTTATATCTTTTTTTCCCAGCATCTTGTTTAGTTTTGCTTTTGTTTTATACATTTGCATTTTTAATGAAGTATTATATTAATAGTTGCATTAAAATAGTCTACAATGGATTCATTAGTTGTTTTTATTTATTTATTTATTTTAAGACAGAGTCTTGCTCTTGCTCTGTCATCCAGCCTGGAGTGCAGTGGTGCAATCTTACTCACTGTAGCCTCAACCTCCCAGGCTCAAGCTATCCTCTTACCTCATCCTCCTGAGTAGCTGGGACTATAGGCATGTGCCATGACACCTGGCTAAATTTTTTTTTTTTTTTTTGTAGACATGAGGTTTTGCCATTCCTGATTTAACAATGGAATAAACAGACATTCAAGATGGCTGAATGGGAACAGCACTGGTCTGCAGCTCCCAGGGAGATGGATGCAGAAGTTGGGTGATTTCTGCATTTCCAACTGAGGTACCCGGTTTATCTCACTGGGCCTGGTTGGACAGTGGGTGCAGCCCACGAAGGGCGAGCTGAAGCAGGGTGGGGCGTCACCTCTCCTGGGAAGTGCAAGGGTTTGGGGAATTTTCCCCCCTACCCAAGGGAAGCCGTGAGGGTCTGAGCCTAAGGAACTCCGGCACAGATACTGCACTTGTCCCACAGTCTTTGCAACCCGCAAACCAGGCTATTCCCTCCGGTGACTACTCCACCAGGACCCTGGATTTCAAGCACAACACTGAGTGGCCAATTGGGCAGACACCGAACTAACTGCAGGACTTTTTTTTTTTTTTTTTCCCCATACCACAGTGGCTCCTGGAATACCAGTGAGACAGAACCTTTCACTCTCTTGGAAAGGGGGGCTGAAGCCAGAGAGCCAAGTGGTCTGGTTCAGCAGGTCCCACCTGCCGAAACTAAGATCCACTGGCTTGAAATTCTTGCTACCAGCACAGCAGCAATCTGAGATCCGCCCCGGATGGTCGAGCTTGGTGTGGGGAAGGGGTGTCTGCCATTGCTGAAGCTTGAGTAGGCAGTTTTAAGGCCACAGTGTAAACAAAGCTGCTGGGAAGTTCGAACTGGGCAGAGGCCACTGCAGCTCAACAACAATGCTGTGGCCAGACTGTCAGATTACTCCTCTCTGGACAGGGCATCTCTGTAAAAAAGGCAGCAGCCCCAGTCAGGGGCTTAAATGTCCCTGCCTGATGGCTCTGAAGATAGCAGCAGACCTCCCAGCAGAGTGTCTGAGCTTTGTTAAGGGTCAGTCTGTCTCCTCAAGTGGGTCCCTGATCCCTGTGTGTACTGACTGGGAGACACCTCCCAGTTGGGTCTGACAGACACCTCATACAGGAGAGCTCTGGTTAGCATCTGGCATACACCCCACTAGGTCAAAGCTTCCAGAGGAAATAACATGCAGCAATCTTTACTGCTCTGCAGCCTCCACTGGTGATACCCAGGCAAACAGGGTCAGGAGTGGACCTCCAGCAAACTCCAGCAGACTGGCAGCAGAGGGACCTGACTGTTAGAAGGAAAAGAAACAAACAGAAAGGATTAGC
>NW_012117077.1:37057-37467 GCF_000951035.1 Colobus angolensis palliatus | reverse complement strand
TTTAACACCCCACTGTCAATATTAGACCTATCAACAAGACAGAAAATTAACAATGATATTCATGACTTGAATTCAGCTCTGGACCAAGTGGACCTAATAGACCTCTACAGAACTCTCCACCGTAAATCAACAGAATAAACATTCTCCTCAGCACCTCATTGCACTTATTCTAAAATTGACCACATAATTGGAAGTAAAACACTCTTCAGCAAATGCAAAAGAATGGAAATCATAACAAACAGTCTCTCAGATCACAGTGCAATCAAATTAGAACTCAGGATTAAGAAATTCACTCAAATTAATCTTTGTATAAGGAGTAAGGAAAGGATCCAGTTTCAGCTTTCTACTTATGGCTAGCCAATTTTCCCAGCACCATTACAAAGATTAATTCAAGATGGATTAGAGACTTA
>NW_012117077.1:30445-34477 GCF_000951035.1 Colobus angolensis palliatus | reverse complement strand
TTGCAACATATAGACTATCTAGTAGAAAAATGCTGGTCACCCATTGTTATTGTCTGTTTTATATAAAGAAATGCAAATTTAAAAGTCCAAATACCACTTGTATCATTGAAGTAATGAAAATTGCTAAAATAAGATTAAAACATTATTGAAAGTGAAAATGAGCTCACAACAGGTTTAAATAGTTATGTTCTAAATCATATTTACCACATTTCCAATTTGCATTTTATAGAAAGCATTAAGTGTCATTCCAGATTAGACTTTTGGACTATCCAACCTGTTATTCGGCCTGTACAAACAATAGCAAATCTATATCAGGAAAGACCCTGTTTGACCTCATAGATTTCTTCCTTGATAGTTTCAGCCAGTGAATTTTACTTTTCCTTTAAAATTATCTTAGCTTAGTTATCTATAATTTTTTGAAGTCCTTTTGAATCATGTTTCAGTGTGTTCTATATCATGAGGTTCTAAAAGCACAAAGTAACCATCCATAACTCCTTAAATAATCAATTATAATTGTATGCCTTCTCATGTCACAAACCACATTATTTGATCTACCTTCAGTTACCTTCTACCTGTTGCAAAAGATAAGACATCCTTCTAATAAATCCACATTCCCTTACTCTTATTTTCCTCATTTTACCATAATGAATGAAAAAAGTTAAAAGGTAAATGGCAGATTTTTAACAGTAAATATATATACACAAAGCACCATTTCTTAAAAAAAATAATTATAATACAAGTGCCCAGGTCCTTGAAATATAATAGGTGAAATGTAAATAGAACTAAATTTGATCAAATGTAAGAGTTGGGAGTATTTGAAAATCGAAAACCAATGTTTTAAGTGACCCAGTGTAAACTTACTGAAGTGACTAAATCATGGTACACAAAATATGCCCCTGCTAGCTAAGGAGATTATAGATAGATCAAATATATTATTTGCCTTAATGTTCATTTAATAAAATATCCAGGAAAATTCCACTCCATGTTTTCCCTTCACTGCGATACACTGCATACATTAGAACATGTTAATACATGTAAAAGGCATTCTTGTCTTAATAAATAAGCTAAAGTAAAATCCCTGGTATTGTATATCTAGTATAGTTTGAGATATATGAAAGAACACGAGTGAAGATATCCTTTATGACTACATTGTTTATAAATGTGCTCTTATGCCAGAGGATTAAGAAACATTGAAATGACATCCCGTTCTACGCGTATCTTTCATATGAAATTCTTGAAGTACACATTGATGAATCTCACTTTTACATCAATCAAGAGAAACAGACATAGTGAAGGGCTGCGTGGAGGGATCACTGAAAAGAACAACTTTATTCATAACCAGTTATGTCTTATTCCTTATTAGAGCCACCCTATGGACTTTCTATTTATCCTACATCTTTTGACTGTATATTTCCCTCATTCCAAATAGATTAATAAAACTGTATCTTTCTTAAGAAAAAAAACAAACACCACATGTTTTCACAGTTGAACAATGAGAACACAGGGACACATGGAGGGGAACATCACACACCAGGGCCTGTTGGGGGGTCGGGGACAAGGGGAGGAAGTACATTAGGACAAATATCTAATGCATGTAGGGCTTAAAACCTAGATGATGGGTTGATAGGTGCAGCAAACCACCATGGCACATGTATACCTATGTAACAAACCTGCACATTCTGCAATGTATACCTATGTAACAAACCTGCATATTGTACATATGTATCCCAGAACTTAAAGCAAAATTTAAAAAGAAACTTACATAAGAAAACACAGGAAAATATTTCATTATACCTAGGCAATGACAGATTTCTTAAATAAGGCACAAAGAGCACAACTCATAAAGGAAAACTGATAAATTTGCATATAATAATATTTGAAATTTTGTATGACAAAAGACACCATAAACAAACTAGAAACACATGCACAAATTGGAAGAATTTTGCAGTTCCTATAGCAAAATAATTGTAATAGAATTTATGAAGAACTGCCACTAGATAAATAAGGCAAAGCAGAAAGGAAAAATGAAGCAATTGATTTCAACAGAAGAGGAAAAAATGGGTGGCAAAAGAAAAATATGTAAAAGTGTTCAATTTTGCTATTAATCAGACAGATGCAAGTGAAAGCCATAATGGTAATCTGTTTTATACCTATTGGCTTGAGAAAAATTGAAAATTGATGTTATGTATTGGTAAAAGTGTAGAGGAATAGACATTCTTGTACACTTCTGGAAATATAAATGACTCCCAATACTTTGGCAGAAAAAAAAAAAAAAGGAAAAAGAAAAAATCCTAACCAAGATATTCTCAATGCTATCTTCACCTTTTCACTTCTACAAGACCATTATTTCAGAAACTCTTTATCAGGTTTTACATAGTTCTCAAACTCAAATAACATGGAATTGGTGGTTAAGTTTTCCAAACTTAGTTCCTTTAGAAAATTCTCCCCATTTCTCTCCACAAAGCAAAGATTATAGCTTGCTAAATTTCACTCTTATAAAAAAAAAGGCATAATGAAGCTACAATTTCAAAGTGGTTAAAGCGTGGTGGCATCACAAACACATTTAGTCATCCTTTTATATGAAAAAAATATTTATTTGACAAAAACTTCAACAACAAAAATTCTGTTGTATATAGCTCTTAATTTAACTAAACAACTGCTTCTTTTCCATGTTTGTAGCACAAAAACAAGAACAGTTCTCCCCAATTTCTTTCGATATAATACAGTTAAAGATGGAACACAACTGTAGATCACAATTCACCATTACAAACTGCACAATGGAAATGGACAAATACCACTGTAATCCCAACAGATTCACCTTTGAATAACTTCTACAGCAGCAATGATTTTACAATGATTCCACAGTCATTTTACAATAATAATCAAGTTATTAATAAACAAGTACTACAATAATAATTCTACAAGAACAGTCCAAGTGGCCTCAGCCTCTAGAAACAAGAGGAAACAAGCCTCTTACATTGTCTGTAAGAGCCTAAACAATAAGAAACTTCCTTTTTCAGACTTCAGCACTAAAGTTGCAATTAACTTCATTTTCAACTGAGAAAGAGAAAAGCCTGAGTCCTCAGATCTGTCAGATGTAAAAGTTAGAAAGCTAGAGGACAAAGTAGTAAGGGTCCAGAAATGTGTGTATAGAAATAATCTAGGCTGAGTCTAGAAATCTTCCCACCCAGATAGCAAACTTCCTTTCCCTGAATAAGAGCCTTCTGTGTATCTATATGCAGAAAATGCTTTTTGCCAGGCACTATAAACAAAATGGTTTGGGCGTTTCCTTGAGTGTTTACAGGCCCCCCTCGGTAAGGTTACGATGAGTATTTTTATACCACTTCCTTCTAAATGCCCCTGGATCCATGTATGTCTTAGAAACCTCAACTTCTTCCTACTTTATTTCAGAAACAGCAGTTTGGGAATGTGGGCCTGTTTCCTTTCTGGTAACATGGAAACTTATAATATGTAGAGTAATAACTCATGACTGTTGTTTGTTAAGATGCCTGAAGAAGATATGGTATCTTATATTTAAAATTGCCAATAATTTGAAAACAATATAAAAAATGGGTCCCAGAAGTAGAAAAATAATGATCTGTTTCACATTAGAGCAGAATCAGAATCAGGCTAGAGTCCAATTTATAGCCCCAGATTCCTCAGGTTTTAGCTTCCTAAAAGCAGAGAAGTAAAATTACAGCTCTCTGGGGTAGTATCTTTCTGTTCCTATCCTAGTGAAAATCTGCCTGTACTTGTGAAAAAGCTGCCTTTATAGGACAATAGGATTATTCTCATGCAGGACCGGTCTGAAGCTTTTAACATTCCTACCCCAATCCTTACCAAACCAATAATTTTAAAAGGAAAAATACATAAATGTATTAAAAAGATAAAAACAAAATAATAGAATACCTAGAACTACTTTATTTTTTGCTGACATGTTCTATATTGATTACTTTTCTTTCTTTTTAAATTATCTTCCTTTGGTTTCTTCAAGGGAATTTTTTTGTCAGTTTTATTTTTGTTTTTTTTTTT
>NW_012117077.1:25071-25435 GCF_000951035.1 Colobus angolensis palliatus | reverse complement strand
CGCCCGGCTAATTTTTTGTATTTTTGGTACAGGTGGGGTTTCACCATATTAGCCGGGATGGTCTCCATATCCTGACCTCGTTATCCACCTGCCTTGGCCTCCGCCTCCCAAAGTGCTGGGATTACAGGCGTGAGGCCCAGCGCCCAGCCAAAATCTTTGTCTTTTGAATGACTTTGCTATTGCCTGTCAGTATCACTGAGGTCTTTGTGTCTCTTCCTTGGACTCGGATATCTAGTTGTGATGTATCTCTTTAAACTTCAGTCAGAAATTGAGGGATCTTTTGGCAATGTGGAATAAGTGGAATAAGATAGAATTCAAGAAATAATGGTGACCACAGACAGTTTATTTAAATATTTCTTTTTAA
>NW_012117077.1:24603-25021 GCF_000951035.1 Colobus angolensis palliatus | reverse complement strand
TTTTTTTTTTTTTTTTTTTTGAGATGAAGCCTCGCTCTGTCACCCAGGCTGGAGTGTAGTAGTGGCGCAATCTCAGCTCACTGCAAACTCAACCTCCCAGGTTCAACTGATTCTCCTGTTTCAGCCTCCCAAGTAGCTGGGATTACAGATGTGCACCACCACACCTGGCTAATTTTTGTATTTTTAGTAGAGACAAGGTTTCACCATGTTTGCCAGGCTGGTCTCGGACTCCTGACCTCCAGTGATCCACCCACCTCGGCCTCCCAAAGTGCTGGGATTACAGGTGTGAGCCACTGCAGCCGGCCAGATATTTCTTGATATTTCCAGCATGTAGAAATCACCCCATAAGTCAAATGAAAATAATTTGTAAATTTCAAATTTTCATTTCTAGTAGCTGAAAAATAAGGCTTGACTTTTT
>NW_012117077.1:16673-19418 GCF_000951035.1 Colobus angolensis palliatus | reverse complement strand
AAAAAAACAAACAAGCAAACAAACAAAAAAACAAAAACAAAAATCAAAGCACAATGAACTAAGCAAAAATTGGTGATGTGGTAATTGAATTTCACCAACTCTAAAAATAAAGAATGTTGTCCCAGGAAGCAGAGCTTGCAGTGAGTCAAGATCATGCCACTGCACTCCAGCCTGGGTGACAGAGCAAGACTCCGTCTCAAAATAATAATAATAATAATAGTAGTAATAATAAATAAATAAATAAATAACAAATAAAGAATGTTGTCAAGGGCATACCGCTTTTTCATATCGTAAAGTCTCTGGATAATTCCTGCCAGGTATTTTACACTTTGAAACGAATTGAAGAAACAGTCAGGAAACCAGCATTAAACCCCTATTGACAGAAATGGTGACGTGTTAAGAGTAAGAAGTGTAGGAAGTTCTAGCAGATTCAATACCTTAATTTGGAGGGATGAAAGTTGGAAGTGTGGCCTGACTGTAAGAGATACCATAAAATTATCCCCCAATAAGACTTATGGATCTTACAGCGTATTCTATTCATTTTCCTCAACTTAAGGAGCAAATGATTCTCTTTGTAAAAAGATGTAAAGAAAATGCTTTCCAGTTCTTTATAAATCTGGTATGACTCGGATGTGAAAATCTCACAAAGCATGACAGAAATATCTGTGGCAGATTCACTTATAAAATCATAAATTATTATTGAATAGAATGTACCTTCATATAAAATATAAAACACATGAACAAATGGAAACATTATCTAAAATACAACATGATGTAACATTAGAAATATATATTTTGAGAATTAATCACATTAATGAATAAAAGAAAAAATGTCATCTTGTTGGAGTTTGAGTAACTATTTTACTGAATTCAAAATAAATTTCTGGGCCAGGCACGGTGTCTCACGCCTATAATCCTAGCAGTTTGGGAGGCTGAGAAGGTGGATCACCTGAGGAGTTCGAGACTAGCCTGGCCAACATGACGATACCCCATCTCTACTAAAGAGTACAAAATTAGTGAAGCGTGGTGATGTGCACCTGTAATCCCTACTTGGGAGTCTGAGGCAGGGAGAATTGCTTGAAACCCAGGAGGTGGAGGTTGCAGTAAGCCAGGTTGGTGCCACTGCACTACATCCAGCCAGGGCGAGAGAGCAAGACTCCATATCAAAAACAAATAAATAAATAAATAAATTTATGATAAACATATTTTAATGAAGTAAGGATAAAAGGATCCTTCCTTTTATACATAGATTAATAAAAAGTTAAAATCTCCAATATACAACCTTATATTTAACAGTAAAACAAAAATGATTCTTTCAAATTCATAAGTAAAGCAAAGATGTTTATTTTCACTACTATAACATTGCTTACAAATTTGATCCAATAGAATTAATCAAACAAAAACAAATACAATAAATGTACTAAAAGGAGGAAAAATATTATTATTTGTTGATAGCATGATTTGCCACTTAGGAAATATCTAAAAATCAAAATCAATTGAGAAACTATTATAAATAATAAGAATTATGTAAGGTGGTCAGTTACAAACAAAAGATAAACATTAACATATATCAATAATCGTAATTTAGAAAATATATTGGGAAAATTATCTAGTTCATAATCATATCAAGAATAAAGATACAAAAAGATATAGGCCTAAAATTAGAAATTATCTACAACCTATTCAAAAAAAATAGAAAATTTTATTTAATAACATAAAATGGATGTTAATAAAAGTTAAAACACATTCTATTTTACCCTAGGAAATTTCACTATTTTAATACATTTAATTCTCTTTAAATTTACTTTAATGACATATTCCTATCAAAATCACAAGTGATTTCCCATATGTTTTTGTGGTCTGATAGCTCATTTCTTTTTAGCCCTGAATAATATTCCATTATATGGCTATATCACAGTTTATCTATCCACCTACTGAAGGACATCTTGATTGCTTTCAAGTTTAGGAACTTATGAAGAAACATCCATGTGCAGGTTATTGCGTGGGCACACATTTTCAACTCATTTGGAGAAATTTCAGAGATTGCAATTGCTAGATTATGGTGGTAAGAATATGTTTCGTTCTTTAAGAGACTGCCCGACTGTCTTCTAAAGTGGCTGTACTATTTTTCATTCTCACCAACAATGAATGAGAATTCCTGTTGTTTCACATTCTCACCAGCTTTTGATGTCCGTATTGTTGATTTTGGTCATTCTACTAGATGTGTAATAGTATCTCATTGATTTATATTGCAATTCCCTAATGGCTTCTGCATCTTTTTTTTCATGCTTATATATAAAATCAATATATCTTCTTTGGTGAGGTGTCTGTTTAGCTCTTTTGACGATTTTTAATCAGATTGGTTTCTTCAGTTGAGTTTCAAGAGTTTTTCCGTATATTTTGAATACCAGTTCACTACCAAGTATATGTTTTTAAATATTTTCTGCTAGTATGTGCCTTGTTTTTTAATTTTCTTAACCGTGTTTTTCACAGAACAAAATGTTTTAATTTTGATTAAATTCAACTTATAAATTATTTTTTTTCATAGATTGTACGTATGATGCTGAACTTAAAATGACATCACCAAAACTGAGGCCATCTAAATTTTCTCCTATGTTATTTTCTAAGTGTTTCATAATTTTGCACTTTACATTTAGTTCTATGATCCATTTTAGGTTAATTTTTGTAAAAGTTGTAAGTACTGCGTATTTACCTTAAACTAATCTGCATCCTTATAATATATAT
>NW_012117077.1:13647-15403 GCF_000951035.1 Colobus angolensis palliatus | reverse complement strand
TATCTCCTTAAAATTGCCTATCAATTTATTCATTAAGCATATTTTCCCATAAGTCTGTGAGTTATAGTAATGACAGCTGTTTTAAAGAACTGTCTGCTAATTTCAAACGTCAGCATTATGCCTGAGTCAATCTCCATTTGTTGTTTTTCTGTTTTTACCTGAACATGAAATATTTTTTCTGTTTCTTCGTATGTCTAATAATTTTGGATTATATTTTCATAAAATACTGCAGAGATTCTTGATTCTATTATATTCATTCAAACAGTGGGGTTTTTTCATTTGTTGTAGTTTTAGCCCAAAGTTAACTTGGCTGGATATATTTTTTTTAAATGTTGACTACCCTGCATGGAGAATCAGCTGAAATTAAATATATATATATATTAACCTTACCTGGTCTGTGTGGCATCTGACCTGACTTTGCATACTTCTTGGGTCAGCTAGAAATTTGGGTAATATTTATACATCAATTTTGGGACTCGGCTTCTCTGGAATTTTTCTCCAACATTTCCTCTTCAATTTACAGTTGCTGTGGTAGCCTAAACTCTGTTCTGTGGATAGTCATGCAGACAAGACTGTAGAATTCCATGTAAATGTAGGTACCTTATCTGAAGTGAACTGGAGCCTGTCTTCTTTTTCATAAGAAGGCTTTAAAATATCAGAAACTTACTAAGTGTTATTCTCATATTAAGCTGTTGATTCCTTTGTGGTTTTATCATGCCTTTTGTTGTGCTCTAATGCTGTAAGATTTAAAGGATATTTTAAATATTTTCTCCATAGTTTATGGTTATCTCCAGTAATATTGCTCTGATAGCAGGTACTCTTACAGAGGGAATTCTGGATATTTTTTAAATATACAGCTACCTACTCAATATGCTTTATCAAGCTAGAATTGTTCTATCTTGGAAAATAGTAATTATTAAATATAATATGTCACAATTTTACTAAAATTTGTAGCAAAAGAGTATTTTATCTCCATTGCTTATTTTCATATCATCAGAAGGAATTTTGATTTGAATGTGACTTTAGAGAGAATCTGTGTGTATATGAAATTTTTTTTTAAAAGGCTCTGTAATGGAAACTAATTTTTCCAATCATGAAGAATATGTTGGTGTAAAACCTGTACTGAAACCCAAGCCTCATGATTACCATCAAATATACTCCATTTTGACTCAGTAGTTATTTGATTTAATGGCTGGGATCAAGAAAATAGTCTTTTTATTTTTTTGTACTATAACAGTCTTTGCTAGTATGTTTTTAGAAGCAGGAAAATATCTAAATTTTTAGTTTAATCAGTAGTTTAAAATCATACATTAATATAATTTTTAACTAAGGCTAGAGTTAATGTATTTTTTGGCAAGTATGAATAAAATCTATATATTATTTTCATTTGAAGATTTTGTGTAAGTGTAGATATTACAAGACACAAACAGTAAACTTAAATGTAGTATGAAATATATGTTTTAATAGTAAATACATACATCAGTATGCATATTTTAATAATTGATATTATACTCTGAATAAAGAGTTGAACTTTTAAATAATAGTATTTTGCCATTGGCTTTGAATATCACCTTTTACCTACAGGTGAAGCAATTATCTGGGGATGAATAAATGACCAACATGTAGAATATTTAAAAGGTCAACATAGTAGAAAAGCATAATTAATAATATATGAACATTAAATTTCCAGTATCACAGTCTCATTATAAAGGTTAGGCTAAAAAGTTGAAAACATAGCCAGACATATGTAGATACT
>NW_012117077.1:8845-10137 GCF_000951035.1 Colobus angolensis palliatus | reverse complement strand
AAAAGAGTCTGTCCTAATACTAGCATTTGCTGAACAGGTGATTTCAAAATTTTTTATTATAGTCAACATACAGTATTTCTTAAAGACTTTATTTTTTAGAAAAGTTTTAAATTAAACAAATTAGCAGCTACTTCAGAGTTTCTGCATACCCTACCCCCAAATCCATATTTCTCTCTACTATAAACATGTTGCATGAATGTGGCACATTTTTGACAATTTATGAAATAATATTGATACATTAATATTAACTAAAGCCCAAAGTTTACATTAAAGCTCACATTTGGTGTTGTATAGTTCTTCGGGTTTTATAAATGAATAATGCCATGCATCTAGCAATACAGTGCCATAGACAACACTTTCACTGCCTTGAAAATCCTCCGTGCTTTACCTATTCATATTCCACTACAATATGCATTCAAGCTTTTTCTATATCTTTTCATGGCTTGCTTGCTCATTTCTTTTTATCACTAAATAATATTCTTTTGTATGACTGTATGATTGTTTGTTCATCCATTTATCTTGGTTACTTCTGTTTTAGGGCAATTACGCTTAAAGCTGCTATAAGATTTTATATGCAGATTTTTCTGTTGACATAAATTTTAATTGGATAAATACGTAGGTGTGCAATTGCTGGACCATATAATGGGGCAATTTTTACCTTTGTAACATACTGGCAAACTGTCTTTCAAAGTGCCTACAACATTATGCATTGCTATCAGCAAAAAATGCATTTGGTATTGTCAGTCTTTTGGATTTTAGCTATCTTAATAGGTATTTAGGAGTAGTTCATTATTGTTTATTATTCCCTAATGACATATGAAACTGCACATCTTTTCATATGCTTATCTGCCATCTGTATATTTTCTGATGAGGCATCTATTCAAACGCTTTGTGCATTTTTAATTGGGTTGTTTTTTTACTATTGATTTTTAAGAGTGCTTTGTATAACTTGAATATAAATTTTATTTTTAATCACACAAGTGCTTTGCAAATATTTTTAAAACGTCTATAGACTTCCCTTTTCATTCTTTTAACAGTATCTTTCATAGAGTAGAAGTTTTTTATTGTAATGATGTGCAACTTAATTTTTTCTTTCATGGATAGCATTTTTGATGTTGCATCTAAAAAGTCATCGTCACCACCAATCCCAAGGTTACCTAGAGTTTCTCTTATGATTTTTGAAACAACATTTTATAGTTTTCTATTTCATATTTAGGTCTATAATCCATTTAGAGGTGTGTGTGCATGTGTGTGTGAAAGGTATAAGGACTGTGTCTAGACTATTTTTTGGC
>NW_012117077.1:6795-8620 GCF_000951035.1 Colobus angolensis palliatus | reverse complement strand
TAAGGCCAGGGTTTATCTTATCTTGATAGCACTGGCCCAGCAAACGAAGGAAGACAAATTTGGTGGTGGTGTGAAAGGATTCTGTGCTCTAAGTTCGTGCATTTGTTGTAACTTTACCATTGTGGAAGTAGGGATTATGGAGACCTGAAGGAGAACTAACTTTTAAAAAATTAATGACTTTTCATGAAGAAAACGTGAACATATAGGTAGAGAGAAATCACAAATTTAGCCGTATGGCGTCAATATTTATCTATTGGATTTGACTCAAAGATGAGTCAGTTTGGAAACGAAAATGAGATTTATAATAGCATGGACTATTGTGAATTTTATTTAACTTTTTATTTTGAGCTAATTGTAGATTAAAACGCCATTGTAAGAAATAATACAAAGAAATCCTGCCTGCCCTCACTCAGTATTCCCTAGTAGTTACACCTTGCATAACTGGAAACAAAAACACAGCCAGGATATTGACATTGATAAGATTCATGGACACGGGCCGGGCGTGGCGGCTCACGTCTGTAATCCCAGCACTTTGGGAGGCCGAGGCGGGCGGATCACTAGGTGAGCAGATCCAGACCATCAAGGCTAACACGGTGAAACCCCGTCTCTACATCTCTACTAAAAACACAAAACATTAGCCGGGCGTGGCGGCGTGCGCCTGTATTCCCAGCTGCTGGGGGAGCTGAGGCAGGAGAAGGTGTGAACCCGGGAGGCAGAGCTTGCAGTGAGACTGCACTCCAGCCTGAGCGACAGACTCCGTCTCAAAAAAAAAAAAAAAAAAAAAGATTAATTGACATTATTCGGATTTTCTTGGTTTTACCTACACTCATTTTTGTGTGTTACGTCTACTTAATTTTATGCAGTTTTACTACGTGTACAGATTTCTGTGACCACCACAATAATCAAAATACAGAAGGGATCCATTACAGGGATCCCTCCTGCTGCCATTATAGCAACAGTCACCTCCTCCTTCCCTAACTAGTTCTGGCACATGCTAAGCTGTTTTCATTTTTAATATTTTGTCATCTTAAGAATGTTACATAATATTTTGTAGATGAAATATTTGAGTATATAACTGTTTTAGATTGGCTTTTTTTCATTCAGTATAATTACCTTTAACGTAATACTAGCTGTTGAGTGTCTTGATAGTTCCTTTTTATTGCTGAGAAATATTCCATAGTATAGGCATGCTAACTGCTGCATAACAATTCAGCTAATGAATTGCATTTTGGTTATTTACAATTTTTATATTGTGAATAAAGCTGTTATGAACATTTGTGTAAGGAGTTTTTATGAAATTAAAAGAATTCTGGTATAGATATTCAAGGATAGAATTCCTGGGTTTTACAAAAGGCACATGTTTACCTTTTATGAAATTAAACAAATTCTGGGATAGATATTCAAGTATAGAATTCCTGAGTTTTACAGAAGGCACATGTTTACCTTTCCATAAAGCTGCCAAAATTTTTCAGAGTGGTTCTATCATTTTACATTGCTTCAAGCAATGTATTAATATTTTCTTTTCTCCACATTGTCACCGTTTGGTATTGTCACTACTTTTAATCACTCTGATAAGTGTGCTGTGATATTTTAATATGGTTGTAATTTGCATTTCCCTAATGACTTATGATGAATACAATTTGATTTACTATATGCCATGTGGATATCCTCTTGAGTAAAATGTCTGTTTATCACTTTTGCCCATATTCTAATTGGATTCTTTGGCTCTTCTTTTCTGTTGAGTTTAGAGTGTTAAAAAAGAGTCTGTCCTGCCGGGCGCGGTGGCTCAAGCCTGTAATCCCAGCACTTTGGGAGGCTGAGACGG
>NW_012117077.1:5426-5786 GCF_000951035.1 Colobus angolensis palliatus | reverse complement strand
TTGTTGTACAGATTATTTTGTTACCCAGGTATTAATCCTAGTACCCATTAGTTATTTTTTCTGATCCTCTCCTTCCTCCCACCCTCCACCCTCCAGTAGAACTCAACATGTGCTGTTTCCCTGTGTGTGTCCATGTGTTATCATTATTTAGCTCTCACTTGTAAGTGAGAGCATGTGGTGTTGGTTTTCTGTTCCTGTGTCAGTTTTCTAAGGATAATGGCCTCCAGTTTCACCCATGTTCCTGCAAATAACAGGATTTTATTCCTTTTTATGGCTGCATAGTATTTCATGGTGTACATGCACCATATTTGCTTTACATAGTCTACCACTGATGGGCATTGAGGTTGATTTTATGTCTTT
>NW_012117077.1:3996-5376 GCF_000951035.1 Colobus angolensis palliatus | reverse complement strand
TGTCTTATTTAATTTCTTTCAACAGAGTTTTATAGTTTTCTTCATATAAATCCTGTATGTATTTGGTTAGATTTATACTTATTCATTTAATATTTTTGGTTATAACATAGATGGCATTTTGTTTTTAATTTCAAATTTCATTTGCACATTTCTGGCATAAAAAAATCTATTGATTTTTAAATTAACCTTGTATTCTACAAACTTGCCATAATGCTGTGTTAAGTCCCCTGCCACAATTTTTTAAAATCATATCTTTGGAGTTTTCTAAATAGACAATCATATCATTTGTGAAGAAAGACATCTAGGATCACTTGTGAGTTATTCCCCTAAAATTTAGTATTTTCACTCATCTTTATTTTATTTCATTTTTTAAAATGTGAAACCTTAACATAGCTTCAAAACACAAAACTATGCATAAAGCTACACACAGAAGCTACACATTGTACCCAGTGCTCCTTTATAGCCTATAGGTAAATAATTTGATTTGTTCTTGCCTTATTCTTTGTTTTTCTTCTTTAAAAAGCAGATATAACTTTGTAATGCTTTTTAAATATATAGGTATATATATATGGTATATATAGGTAAACATACATATATAGAGGTATATATAGGTGTATATATAGGTATATATACTTATATATCGGTGTGTGTATATATATACCTATATAGGTATATATACCTATATATAGGGATGTATGTATATACCTATATCGATATATAGGTATATATATCGATATAGGTATATACACACACCCCTACATATAGATATAGGTATATATACACATATCTATAGATATGTATATATGTATAGATATGTATATATGTGTAGATACTGGTGTATATATACACATATCTATATATAGGT
This sequence comes from Colobus angolensis palliatus, assembly GCF_000951035.1. Lineage (NCBI taxonomy): Eukaryota > Metazoa > Chordata > Mammalia > Primates > Cercopithecidae > Colobus > Colobus angolensis. Next base: position 4,511 of record NW_012117077.1, on the reverse strand, counting down.
ATATATAGAGATATATAGATAGACATATAGGTATAGAGATATATAGATACACATCTATATATAGGTGTATATATATATACACCTATATATAGATATAGGTATATATATCTATATATAGAGAGATATATATATACACACACCTTAATTTGTATATTTCTTTGTGCTTTTTTTTTCATCTAACTGCAATCTTGGAAATAACTCCATATTGGTTATAGAGATCTTCCTCACTTTCTTTATCAAGTTGCTATAGTTCTCCCTGGGGTGTATGGTGTATGTATCACAATTCGTTCAAACTATTTTCCATATTTTGCCATATAGGTTGTTTTTATTATATTAAAATTACAACTACTGATACAATGAACAAAGTTGTGCATATGAAAGTTCTTATAGCTGGAGAGAACTTATGGATAAATTCCTAGAATTGAGATAAAGTATAGTTTATTAATATAATGCTATAGTATAGTTAATATAATGCTATAGTATAGTTTTATTAGAATTTAATAAATCTCCTTCTA
>NW_012117077.1:0-311 GCF_000951035.1 Colobus angolensis palliatus | reverse complement strand
GTGGACAGTTCTGTAGATGTCTATCAGGTCTATTTGATCCAGTGCTGAGTCCAAGTTTTGAACATCTTTGTTAATTTTCTGTCTTGATGTTCTAGTATTGTCAGTGGGGCATTAAAGTGTCCCACTATTATTGTGTGAAAGTCTCTCTTTGAAGATTTCTTTTTTTTTTTTTGAGACAGAGTCTCACTCTGTCGCCTGGGCTGGAGTGCAGTGGCAGGATCTCAGCTCACTGCAAGCTCCGCCTTCCGGGTTTATGCCATTCTCCTGCCTCAGCCTCCTGAGTAGCTGGGACTACAGGCGCCCGCCACCTC
>NW_012117076.1:7247-8847 GCF_000951035.1 Colobus angolensis palliatus | reverse complement strand
AAGTTTTGGGGAGCAATGGAATTGCTTTGATTGTGGTGGTGGTGGTAATACACGTGTGTGTGTTTGTCAAAATTCAGAATGATACACAAAAAGAGATTAATTTCCCAGTAAGTAAATGATACCCCAACATAATTTTTTTTAAACTTAACTGGGAAATTTTCAATATGCACCAATAAAAATTGTTGCAGTTGATTCAAACTATGAAAAACTGTCTTTCTCAAATTAGTCTAATCAACAGAATATTTGTAAAACAAAAAATAAATGTGCTTTTTTAATAGTCAGCAAAAGTAAAAACAAACAAACCTGGCAATAAAAAGTGTCAGTAAATATATGGAGAGCAAGACTTTTTCTAAGTTATCTTTAGGATATGAATACTGTAAATTGATTTGCTCACTTTAGGCAGAAATTTGGAAATACAATTAAAAATAAATTTTTCGAGCCTCTGACCATGCAATTCTGCTTCTAGATATGTGTAATTTTAGGCAAAATAAAGTTCACTACAGCATTATTTGGATAATCAAAACATCAAAAACAAACAATGTCTTTCACAAAAGCTTAAATCAAACATGGAATGCACATTTTATGAAATATTCTCTGTGAATTAAAATACATAATCCACAGGCATTAACATAGATACTTAAAAATCACATATTGTATACTACATAGAATATGGTACCACCAAAATAAAAACACACTCAAGAAAAAATTTATAACAGTACACATACACATTAACTGAAGGTAAAAAATGGAAATATGAAGAAAAGACATAATAGTAATTACCTTTGGGGAATGAAAGAGAATACTGGGATTGAGGATGGAGACCAAAGGTAATTTTAGATTTGGTTGTAACTTAGTTGAAAAATGTAATAGAAAATTAGCATTATGTGTAGGTAGTACAGATAAAAATGAATTAAAAGGGTCTGGTAAGTATTTCTGTAAGTGAGTTTTGATGGTGGTACTCTATTAAAGGGCAAAAACTAATTTTGAATCATACTGGATTAATACTGAATTAATATAGATAACTTCTCAGAGATTCTATGTAAGATTCTTTGGGAGACACCTAATGAAGAAGAAGTTGATGATTTCCTTCTTAGGAAATATGAGGAGGTGAATTGAGTTTTGAATTTGAAGGGAAAATTGGAATTTGCAAGTGAAATGGGCCAGAGTGAGTAGAATGACCACAGGCAAGCGCACTGGCAAAGGGAGCAGTATGTACAAAGGCCTCGAGTCCTGAATGGGAGTTAAAGCACAGTGTGACTGAAAACACATGAGGATTTAGAAGGAAGGGGCTCTACAGAAGCAGTAAAGAGAACAGAGGCTGGAGATAAAAATCTGGGGTAGATTGTGGGGCCTTTATGCAGTAGAAATGCATATGTTGTTTTCCTGGTTATTAAACTTTTCTCAAACATTTCTACCTGTACTACCCATTCTTAAATTGCTAGTTCAAAGCCCATGGTGCTTTCCTCAACTACCCTGATTTATTTTGAGCTTTCTTTTTCAGAATGCTTTTAGCACCTACAATCTGTATCCATCATTTTGACACTTAAATGCCTACATTCTGAAGGTTTTTATATTGCTTCAGTTGTCTTTACTGTACAAA
>NW_012117076.1:0-412 GCF_000951035.1 Colobus angolensis palliatus | reverse complement strand
ACAGAGATTGGGGTGAAGTGCTTTGAAGATGGAGGAAGGTGGCCGCAAGCCAAGGAACACAGGCAACCACTAGAAGATGAGAAAGGCAAAGAAATGGATTCTGTCCTCAGAGCCTCCAGAAGGAATCAGCTTTGTTGACACCTTCAATGGTGAAATGGATTTTAGACTTCTAATCTCCAGGGTAATATGCAAATGAATTTGTGATATATTAAACCACTAAGGTTGTAGAAATTTGTTACAGGAGCAATATTAACTTCATATGACTTTCAAAAAGAAAACTAAGTCTAGGCCAAGCACAATGGCTCACGTTTGTAATGCCAGCACTTTGGGAGACCAAGTCAGATGAATCACTTGAGGTCAGGAGTTCAAGATCAGCCTGGCCAACATGTCAAAAACCCGTCTCTACTAAAAA
>NW_012117075.1:3403-5573 GCF_000951035.1 Colobus angolensis palliatus | reverse complement strand
CAAGAGTTCAAGACCAGCCTGGCCAACATGGTGAAACCCCATCTCTACTAAAAATACAAAAATTAGCCAGGCCTGGTGGTGGGCGCCTGTAATCCCAGTTACAGTTAATATTGAATGTCAACTTGATTGGATTGAAGGATGCAAAGTACTGTTCCTGGGTGTGTCTGTGAGGGTGTTGCTAAAGGAGATTAATGTTTGAGTCAGTGGACTGGGAGAGGCAGACCCACCCTCAGTATGGGTAGATACCCTCTAATCAGCCTCCAGCATGGCTAGGATAAAAGCAGGCAGAAGAAGTTGGAAATAGCAGACTTGCTGAGGCTTCTGGTCTTCATCTTTTTCCTGTGCTGGGTGCTTCCTGCACTTGAACATCAGACTCCAGGTGCTTCAGCTTTTGGACTCTTGGACTTACACCAGTGGTTTGCCAGAGGCTCTCAGGCTTTTGGCCACAGACTGAAGGCTGTACTCTCGGCTTCCCTACTTTTGAGGTTTTGGGACTTGGACTGAGCCACTACTGGCTGCCTTGCTCCTCTGTTTGCAGACAGCCTATTGTGGGACTTAACCTAGTGATAGTACAAGTCAATTCTCAGTAAACTCCCTCTCAGGCCGTGGCGGGCGGATCACAAGGTCAGGAGTTTGAGACCAGCCTGGCCAACATGGTGAAACCCCGCCTCTACTAAAAATACAAACATTAGCCAGGCGTGGTGGCACACATCTGTAATCCCAGCTACTTGAGAGGCTGAGGCAGGAGAATCGTTTGAACCCGGGAGGTGGAGGTTGCAGTGAGCTGAGATCATGCCACTGCACTCCAGCCTGGGTGGCAGGGCAAGACTCCATCTCAAAAAATAAATAAACTCCCTCTCATCTATGCATACATCCTCTAAACATCTAGTTCTGTCCCTCTAGAGAACCCTGACTAATACATTGGTCATACTGTTTCATTTTTTCCTAGGGCTTGGTATATACCTTATCAGTTTGTTGATCCAAGTCATTTTATTTTTAGAAAGCCCTCTTGGCTTATTTTATTTCTTTAAATATCTTCCCTGGCCAGGTGCCAGTGGCTCACTCCTGTAATCCCAACACTTTGGAAGGCCAAGGCGGGTGGATCACTTGAGATCAGGAGTTTGAGACCAGCCTGGCCGACATGGTGAAACCCTGTCTCTACTAAAAATACAAAAAAATTAGCCAGGCGTGGTGGCACACGCCTGTAATTCCAGCTACTCAGGAGGCTGAGGCACAAGAATCGCTCGAACCCGGAAGACAGAGCCTGCCGTGAGCTGAGATCATGCCACTGCACTCCAGTCTGGGCAACAGAGCAAGACTGTCTTTTAAAAAAAAAAAAAAAAAACACAAGTTTGGACACAGAGGCAGACATGCCCATAGAGAGCACATCACGTAAAAAGACACAGGGAGAAGACAGCCAAGGGACGCCTGACGCTACCAGTAGCCAGCCAGGAGACAGGCCTAGAAACAGATCCTTCCTCGGCACCATCAGAGGGGCACAGGCCCTGCTCGTGCTTTGGTTTTGGACTCTGACCTCCAGAACTGTGAGAGAACAAATTTCTGGGTTTTTGTTTTTTAAAATTATTTTTAATTATGATTTTTTAAACAAAAGCATCAGGTTGGTGAAAAAAAATTTCTGTTGTTTAAGCCACCCAGTCTGTGATACTTTGTTACGATAGCCCTGGGAAACCAACCCACCACCTTGGTGTCTGCTATTCCCAACCAACGCCGCATCCCCTCCTGTGCCAAGGCGGGGGTCCAGGAGGTTTATGTTAGCCCGCAGGCTTTAATGTTTCCAGAGTATCACGTGCCGGAAATTGGGGAGGAAGCAGGGAACTACTAAGTGTCTTGAGGGATGGCAGCTTGGGCAAAAAGAGGAAGACTGAGTCCCTGGCCCAGCCTGGAACCCCCATGAGTGTCGTCGGCCGCTGTGCTCGGGATAACAGCTGAATCAGATCATGCGCACAAGGCCCTTGCCGCTTGGCCTCGCCCACCTTTCAAACCTCGTCTCTAACTGCACGCCCTGGTCTCTCCCTGTTCCAACCATCTGAACTGTTTCCCCTTAACAGCACCCAAGAAAGCTCCCTCAAGGCCCTTCCCCGTGCCCCCACACCCACTCCAGAGACAAATACTGTCCTGATGTGTTCCACCACATCCATCTTCCCTGTTG
>NW_012117075.1:0-1413 GCF_000951035.1 Colobus angolensis palliatus | reverse complement strand
AGGTCAGGAGTTGGAGACCAGCATGGCCAATGTGGCAAAACCCCATCTGTACTGAAAATACAAAAAATTAGCCAGGTGTGGTGGTACATGCCTGTAATTCCAGCTACTCAGGAGGCTGAGGCATGAGAATTGCTTGAACCTGGAAGATGGTGGTTGCAGTAAGCTGAGATCATGCCACTGCACTCCAGCCTGGGCAACAGAGCTAGACTCTGTCTCAAACAAACAAAACACTAATGATGAATCTTTTTTTTTTTCTTTTTGGACTGAGTCTCCCTCAGCTGTCCAGGCTGGAGTGTAGTAGTGTAATCTTGGTTCACTGCAACCACTGTCTCCCAGGTTCAAGCGATTCTCCCATCTCAGCCTCCCGAGTAGCTGGGATTACAGGCACCAGCCATCATGCCTGGCTAATTTTTGTATTTTAGTAGAGATGGGTTTGCCATGTTGACCAGAGTGGTCTTGAACTCCTGACCTCAGGTGATCCACCCGCCTCAGCCTCCCAAAGGGCTAGGATTACGGGCGTGAGCCACTGCGCCCAGCCGAATCATTCATTTCTTGAATGTAGGAAGAGTCTAGAGGCTGGGTCGGTCAGTTCTGCACAATGGCGTCTTCCTCACAGACGGCACTTGCCACTTCACAGGGTCTTAAGTTGTTCTTTGTTCCCTGTCAAGTCAAGCTCCGGCCTTGCCTCAAATCCCTAAGGTCTTTGCACACACGGTCCTGGTGAGGCTGTGGCTATCCAAGGACAACGAGTGAAGTGAGGGCAGCAGGACCCAGTGCCTGGTCATTCTAGCTGGGATCGTCTGCCTGACAGTGTCGTAGCCACCATCTGTGGCGACTCTGCCATGCCGCAGGTAGTGTGCGTGAGCAGTTTATGTACAGAGTGCGTGGGATTCCCACAATTACCCAGTACATTAGTGGGTTTGGACTCTTTGGGCTTTTAGTGACAAAAACCCAATTCCAAGCTGCCTAAGCAAGAAAGAGAAGTGATTAGAAGACTCGGGAGGGCCTCAGAGAGGCCAAGAGTAGGGATACAACTGGGCCTGGGACTGGCTGGAGCCGGGCTCCTTGCGTCTTGCCCCGACCTCCTTGCGTCTTGCCCCGACCTCCTTGCGTCTTGCCCCGACCTCCTTGCGTCTTGCCTCGACCTCTCTTCCTGTGCCTGGGTCACTCTCTTCTGCAGCGGCCAGCTTTATCTGCTCCTGGAGAACATGGCGGCACATGGCCACTAACAGCTTTCAACTTCCACGACGTCCTCAGTTCAAGAGAACAGCCAGTCCAAGTTAGAAACTAGTCCCAAGGAAGGACTGGGATTGTTTTAAACAGGCCCAGGCACCCGCCTCTGGACCACTAAGCTGTCCCTGTTACCAGTGTGGAAACGTCGACATTGACTAAAACATTCCTGTGACTGCAGAG
>NW_012117074.1:0-2915 GCF_000951035.1 Colobus angolensis palliatus | reverse complement strand
TGGAAATATTATTTAATTGTGCTGTCCAGTGTCACTCGCCTCATGTGGCAGTTGAACCCTTGTGAAGTTACTACTGCAACCAAGGAACTGAATTTGCTTTAATGAAATTTAAATTTAAATGGGCCTCCCGTGTCTAGCAGCTATCATATTGCGCAGCATAGCTCTAGAAACTTGGGCATATTATACCATCCTATCTGTGTACACTGAACTTCGTGACTGTGGATGCTTGTGGGGTAATAAGCTGGGCCCTGAAAGTTACAATTATTTTTGACATGGAGGTAGCGTGTGATAAGTGCATTGATGGTAGCTCGGGCTGCATTCAGACTTTCAGAGGCACCGAAACCCTCATGGTGCCAATCCTTTGGCCACTGCCTGCTCCAATGTTGTATGGAATTAAATAGATTTTTAAAATTTTATACACACACACACACACGTTTAACAACAGCCTATAAAGTATAACAAAATCCAATAAAGTTTTAGTTTTTCCTGTGTTTTAGCTTTTTCCTCTTCAATGCATTTTTAAATGATCAAATATAAAATTCTTTAAGAAGCGAAGTGTTCCTGCTTCGCTAGTGCTCGAATCGCCTGTGCCTGCCAGGCTAGACTGGCACTCTGGCACTGATACTGCTCAAGGCAGAGCAGAGAGCTGTGGAGTGAAATTCACCAGATGGGGAAAGACTTCATCTCAAAATACCTCCAGGGCCAGGGGTAGGGTGAGGAAAGAGGTTATAGAAAGCCAAGGTTCTGATTAAAATGGAAGTGGTTTCTAGAGAGGCTAATACAAACATCCATTTATCATCTCTCAAATGCACAAAACTCCAAGGAACCACAGCTGTGCTCTCAAGTGGATTTCTTGTCTGCCAAAACTTATTTTGGACAAACTTGACACGGAAGCCTGCCATAGAAAAGAGAGGAAGACCAGCTGCTGGGGAGGGCTGGAAGGAAGATCCAGCTTCATACGTGTACCTGGAAACAGAGGCCCTCTGAGGAGCCCCTGGGCACTTAGGAAATAAATTTCAAGCCAATGAAATTCACTACTTGTAGGAAAATAAATCCAGAAAGTTTCCCGAGTCAGCTATGGCAGGGTTTGGCTAAGAACGAGATACTTGTGGCTTCAGTGCTATGCCCAAGCCTTCAGCCCTGCAGCCCTGCAGTGTTCCAGCCCCGAGACTGGCCTGGACAGTGTCTAGCCAGGGCCGGAGGAGCCCATCCCAATAGGTTAGTGTGCAATGCTGGGGGGAAGGAAAAAAGAGGCCAGTGGCAGTCACAGCCCAACATAAACCACAGCTTCAATTCTGGGTGAAATGTGACAGGGATCAGGGTACCTTGCTCCAACAAGGTCAGCCTGTTGAGGGTAGGGAAGAGAGAGAGGGTTCAGAGAAAGAGGGCAGACGAGAGGAAAAAAGAAAAACTTCATTACACAATTTAACTACATTCTGTGCAAATATCCAAAACATAAGTTAAAATATTTAAATCTGCTGTAGCCAAATCTGAGTTATTGTTTATTACTATAGAAGATCATTTGGACAAAGCTTATGTTTCATGGATTCCAGTTTACAGTTAGTCAAATCCTGTCCCCGAACTCATCCCAGCCCACTGTATCAGTTATACTAAATATCATTTTAAACTTTATCCCCAGGCCAGGTTCCCCAGACGCACTGTAAGATGGAGACTTGCAGGCAGGAGATTTGGGGACGTGCAGTGGGGACCAATGCCTGCAAAGACGTTGTGCTGCAAGAGAGTGACTTGGGACAGAGCCCCAGTCAACCCCACAGGGTGCTCTGGAACTGGAGGGATCCAACCGAGTTGTCCCAAATGGAAACAGGAGGCCAATGCTATTGCCCACCCCAGCAAGGGAAGGAGGCATGAACTGGGCTTGATCCTATCTGCTGAGGACAATTCCTGAAGAGAAACCCAGCTAAAAGCCACTGTCAGTCACCACTGCAGGAGAGACTCTGGCCTCAGTTCTCAGCGGGGATCTGGGCAGTGCAACACAGCAGCCACCATTTTTGGCTTCACATGCCCTTGTGGGTGTCAGACTCTGGCCATAGAACCAGCTGCTTGCAATGGAAGAATTGTTGAGATCACTGGTTTCACACGCTCTCCTAACAGAAACCCGGGCTCAGGACGCTGAAGCGAGTTGTCCCTGGGCGTGCCGATGGTTGTCAGACGTTCTTTTCCATCGGAATCACCTGGAGGGTTTGTTATTACTGGGCTCCATCCCTGGAGTTTCTGACTGGGTAGATTTGGGATGGAGAATTGGCATCTCTAACAACTTCCCAGGCGCCTCTGCTGCTGCTGGCTCAGGAGCCACACTCTGAGAAGCTGTGGGAGCAGGTGACCAGGTGCCTCTGCTGCTGCTGGCTCAGGAGCCACACTCTGAGAAGCCCGGGGAGCAGGTGACCAGGCGCCTCTGCTGCTGTTGGCTCAGGAGCCACACTCTGAGAAGCCCAGGCGCCTCTGCTGCTGTTGGCTCAGGAGCCACACTCTGAGAAGCCCGGGGAGCAGGTGACCAGGCGCCTCTGCTGCTGCTGGCTCAGGAGCCACACTCTGAGAAGCCTGGGGAGCAGGTGAATGTCGGGAAGACATTCTGCAAGACAGAAGTGGCAGAGGCGACCTTCTCATGGTGGAGAAAAGGAACAAAGCACACGAGACAGTCCTGGAACTGCTTCCTGCCAGTCCACTCGCTGTAGAATCAGTTGGTGTGGGAGGAGTGAAGGCGTGGGGCCAGGAGCTGGACGCTCTGAATTGGAACCTTCCGTCTACCATATACTGTGTGGGTCATCTTGGGCAACTTACTGAACCATTCCATGACGCAGCTCCCATAAAACGGGGATGGTGATGTCAGTAGTTACCTAAGTCACTGTGAGGATTAAGTGACTCATAGAAAGTACATTTTGAGGAGTGCTTGGCAT
>NW_012117073.1:5881-6233 GCF_000951035.1 Colobus angolensis palliatus | reverse complement strand
GAGGATGGTCTCCATCTCCTGACCTCGTGATCCGCCCGCCTCGGCCTCCCAAAGTGCTGGGATTACAGGCGTGAGCCACCGCGCCCGGCCAGGGAAGAGTGCTTTTAACGTGCATTTGTGGGCAGAATACTCAAGGGCAGGGTTAAACAGCAAATTGTCCTACGTTTCACTCTTGAACTCTGCATCTGAAGTAGTCATGCATGTACTTAGACAGGGCACAGTTACTCCGTTGCCATCGGGGATCTGGGGTAATTTAGGGATCAACCCATCGTGTCTCTGGGCCTGCTCTCCCCTCTGGCTCAGTTCTAGGAGTATCTGCCTCCACACGGCCTGTCTGTCTTTCTTTCTCTTT
>NW_012117073.1:0-746 GCF_000951035.1 Colobus angolensis palliatus | reverse complement strand
ATGGAGGTTTCAGTGAGCCGAGATTGTGCCACTGTACTCCAGCCTGGGCAACAGAGCAAGACTTGGTCTAAAAAAAAAAGTGACCTTACAACCTTTCCTATAAAGCCTCCACAAGCCTTCCCCAAGGATTCCTTCTGGGAACCTGTGTTTCTGGAAGTTTGGAGCATCTGGAAAATCTGAAATTTGAACATCAGGAACTCAATAAGGAAATTTGATAATATAAAGGAATTGTTATTAATTTTGTTGGTGTAATAAAGGTATAAGTACATGTTTTTAAGAGTCCTCTTTTAGGCCAGGCACGGTGGCCTAAAATCCCAAAGTGTTGGGATTATAGATGTGAGCCACTGCGCCCGGCCTGGAGTTTGTTTTTTGTTTTTTTTTTCTTTAGTAGAGATGGGGTTTCACTATGTTACCCAGGATGGTCTCAATCTCCTGACCTCATGATCTGCCCTCCTTGGCCTCCCAAAGTGCTGGGTTTTCAGGCGTGAGCCACCGTGCCCAGCCAAGTTTTTTATACCAATAAAAAAGATTGTATTCTTTGTTCATACCTCCCTTTTTGTAATTAAAAGGTGTCATGCAATTATGGCATTCTGCATCTTGCTGTTGGTGAGCTCTCCATTATTCATTCCTAGAGAGCATCCTCATTCTTTGTCAGAGTTGCATGATATTCTGCTAGAGATGTACCATATTTACTTAACCTGTCCCCTATTGATGGGCCTGTGGATGGTTTCCAGTCTTTTGCTGTT
>NW_012117072.1:5638-8552 GCF_000951035.1 Colobus angolensis palliatus | reverse complement strand
GAGTCCTAACCTGTCCCTTCCCCCATGAGTCTGTGCCCCCGCCAGCAAGGGCACCATCCCACACTCTGGGCTGATCTTCAAAGGGAAGCTGCTGTTTAAATATTTAATCGTCCTTGGACTGCCTGGACTTTCATTAAGACCCTGAATCAAAGGAAGGGAAAAAAAGCATTTTAAAGATGGCTGAAGGCCCGGTGCAGTGGCTCACACCTGTAATCCCAGCACTTTGGGAGGCCGAGGTGGGCAGATCACAAGGTCAGGAGTTCAAGACCAGCCTAGCCAACATGGCGAAACCCTGTCTCTACTAAAAATATAAAAATTAGCCAGGCGTAGTGGTGGACACCTGTAATCCCAGCTACTTGGGAGGCTGAGGCAGGAGAATCACTTGAACCCGGGAGGCGGAGGGTGCAGTGAGCCGAGATCATCCACTGCACTCCAGCCTAGGCGACAGAGGGAGACTCTGTCTAAAAAAAAAAAAAAAGAAAAGCCTGGTGAGATGCCAGGCCAGGCCATGAGCGTGGAGCCTGGCAGTGTCAGGAGGAGGTGGTGGCAACCTTGACGGTGGTGGTCCTGACTCAAGAAGCCTGACTCACAAGGACTCCAGAGGGAGCAACTGACACGATGTGTCTCCTGACGGGAGGGTGGCCCAACTGTGAGGGCATCTCCACCACCTCACCGTCATCATCAGAGCCACAGGATTTGGGGGACAGAGGAACATGGTAGACGACACTACAGAGACGGCCAGCAGAATCCAGGGTGTCGGAAGTTCTACAGGACAAAGGACCAGGTTTCTTCAACAGATAAATGAGAATGATGGGGGAGGGGGATGGAAGCTCTTGGCATTCCAGAGGGACTTCAGAGTCACAGCGAGCCTTGGACTTTGTTCTCACACAAACCAACTCTGAAAAGACAGGACACAACCAGGAAAATTTCAGCACTGCTAGCAGATTATCACAAAGAATTCGTGGTTCATTTTTTAGCTGTGATAAGGGTAGTACAGTTATGTTTTTGGAAGAGTCCCTATTCTCTACAGCTACCCACGGAAGTATTTTTCTGATGAAATAAGGTCAGGGGTTGCTTTAAAAGAATCCAGGGAGAGGAGGGGTGAGGGACAGTGGGTCGGAGGAGGGAAGAAGGGTTACAGGTCAGACAGGCCTGCCATGATATGGCTCCCTCTCAAGTTCTTGATTGGAAAAAATGCATGATAAAAAGTTAAAGGTATATGACCCCAAATTAACAACAATTACAAAAAGAAGCCTGTCCTTACAGTGAGGCTAAACTCTTTCATGTCTTCTAACTTTAGCCCCAGGGTCAAAAACAAAAGGGAGGATCACAGGCCCCAGGGAGGTGCAGGAGGAAAATATTAATACTTGTCCTTCTTTCAAAATCTCATCTTTAAAATTATTTAAGATGCCTATATTCTACAATCGATGTAATATTTCACCATTAGCTAGTCCATTTGACAAGTGTTAAAAAATCAATGTGTCAGGCTGGGCGTGGTGGCTCACGCCTGTGATCCCAGCACTTTGGGAGGCTGAGGCGGGCGGATCACCTGAGGTCAGGAGATCGAGACCATCCTGGCGAACACGGTGAAACCCCGTCTCTACTACAAAATACAAAAAATTAGCCAGGCGAGGTGGCGGGCGCCTGTAGTCCCAGCTACTCGGGAGGCTGAGGCAGGAGAATGGCGTAAACCCGGGAGGCAGAGCCTGCAGTGAGCTGAGATCCGGCCACTGCACTCCAGCCTAGGCGACAGAGGGAGACTCTGTCTAAAAAAAAAAAAAAAGAAAAGCCTGGTGAGATGCCAGGCCAGGCCATGAGCGTGGAGCCTGGCAGTGTCAGGAGGAGGTGGTGGCAACCTTGACGGTGGTGGTCCTGACTCAAGAAGCCTGACTCACAAGGACTCCAGAGGGAGCAACTGACACGATGTGTCTCCTGACGGGAGGGTGGCCCAACTGTGAGGGCATCTCCACCACCTCACCGTCATCATCAGAGCCACAGGATTTGGGGGACAGAGGAACATGGTAGACGACACTACAGAGACGGCCAGCAGAATCCAGGGTGTCGGAAGTTCTACAGGACAAAGGACCAGGTTTCTTCAACAGATAAATGAGAATGATGGGGGAGGGGGATGGAAGCTCTTGGCATTCCAGAGGGACTTCAGAGTCACAGCGAGCCTTGGACTTTGTTCTCACACAAACCAACTCTGAAAAGACAGGACACAACCAGGAAAATTTCAGCACTGCTAGCAGATTATCACAAAGAATTCGTGGTTCATTTTTTAGGTGTGATAAGGGTAGTACAGTTATGTTTTTGGAAGAGTCCCTATTCTCTACAGCTACCCACGGAAGTATTTTTCTGATGAAATAAGGTCAGGGGTTGCTTTAAAAGAATCCAGGGAGAGGAGGGGTGAGGGACAGTGGGTCGGAGGAGGGAAGAAGGGTTACAGGTCAGACAGGCCTGCCATGATATGGCTCCCTCTCAAGTTCTTGATTGGAAAAAATGCATGATAAAAAGTTAAAGGTATATGACCCCAAATTAACAACAATTACAAAAAACAAGCCTGTCCTTACAGTGAGGCTAAACTCTTTCATGTCTTCTAACTTTAGCCCCAGGGTCAAAAACAAAAGGGAGGATCACAGGCCCCAGGGAGGTGCAGGAGGAAAATATTAATACTTGTCCTTCTTTCAAAATCTCATCTTTAAAATTATTTAAGATGCCTATATTCTACAATCGATGTAATATTTCACCATTAGCTAGTCCATTTGACAAGTGTTAAAAAATCAATGTGTCAGGCTGGGCGTGGTGGCTCACGCCTGTGATCCCAGCACTTTGGGAGGCTGAGGCGGGCGGATCACCTGAGGTCAGGAGTTTGAAACCAGCCTGGTCAACATGGTGAAACCCCTGTCTCTACTAA
>NW_012117072.1:0-228 GCF_000951035.1 Colobus angolensis palliatus | reverse complement strand
CACACCACACATCACGCATCACACCATGTCACACACACATCACATATCACACACACGCCACATGCCATACCGCCCACACACTACACGCTCACATCACATCACACACCCCACAGGACACACATCACACACACCACACACCACACATCACGCATCACACCATGTCACACACACATCACATATCACACACACGCCACATGCCATACCGCCCACACACTACACGCTCACATC
>NW_012117071.1:5833-6377 GCF_000951035.1 Colobus angolensis palliatus | reverse complement strand
TCTCCATCAACAGTGGAATGGGCCAGGTGTGGTGGTCCATGCTCGTAATCCCAGCACTTTGGGAGGCTGAGGCTGGAGGGTTGCTTGAACCCAGAAGTTTGATACCAGCCTGGGCAACATAGGGAGCCCTGGTCTCCACAAAAACATTTAAAAAATTGACCAGGCATAGCGATGTATTCCTGTTGTCCCAGCTACTCAGGAGACTGAGGCAGGAGGACTGCTTAAGCCCAGTGTGAGGTTACAGTGAGCTGTGATCACACCACTGCACTCAAGTCAGGGCAACAGAGTGATACCCTATCTCAAAAAAACACCCCCCCTCCCCGACACACACACCAGTAGAATGGACAAAGAAATTATGGTATAGTCACATTGCTGTATACAAAACTATGTCTACCAAGAATAAAGGCCAGGTGCAGTGTCTCACACTTGAATCCCAGCACTTTGGGAGGCTAAGGTGGAAGAATGGCTTGAGGCCAGGAATTTGAACCAGCTTGCTTAGCATAGTGAGATTCTGACTCTGGAAAAGTTTAAAAAAAAAAAAAAA
>NW_012117071.1:0-830 GCF_000951035.1 Colobus angolensis palliatus | reverse complement strand
GTGAGCCGAGATTGCGCTACTGCACTCCAGCCTGGGCAACAGAGAGAGACTCCATCTCAAAACAAAAACAAAAACAAATTTGTACAAATGATGATGGCAAAGACCTTGTACAATGTGTTAAATTTCTTTTACAAAATTATTTATTTGGCTTTTCTTTGTTTGTAACTTATCTGTAAAAGGTTTCTCTCTCTACTATTAAAGAAAACCAAAAAACAAAAACAAACAAAAAAAACCAAATGCATGAATAGTAATTAGGACTTAATTCTTCCATGTGTTCTTCCCCTATCTCACTGTCATTGTCCTGAAACCCTATTTTAGAAAATTGAGGCCGGGAGTGGTGGCTCACACCTGCAATTCCAGCACTTTGGGAAGCCGAGGCAGGCAGATTACCTGACGTCAGGAGTTCAAGACCAGCCTGGTCCACACGGCGAAACCCTGTCTCTACTAAAAATATAAAAATTAGCAGGGCATAGTGGCACACGCCTGTAATTCCAGCTACTCGGGAGGCTGAGACAAGAGAATCGCTTGAACCCAGGAGGCAAAGGTTACATTGAGTTGAGATAGCCCCATTGCACTCCAGCCTGGGCAATAGATTAAGACTCTGTCTCAAAAACATACAAACAAACAGACACCACAAAAAAATATGTACTTAAAAGAGGCACTATCGCAAAATGGGTATATTATTCAGGTACCCGTATACTTTGAGACAGAGTCTCGTTCTGTCACCTAGGCTGGAATGCAGTGGCATGCTCTCAGCTCACTGCAACTTCTGCCTCCTGGGTTCAAGCAATTCTCCTGCCTCAGCCTCCCAAGTAGCTGGGACTACAGGC
>NW_012117070.1:0-1034 GCF_000951035.1 Colobus angolensis palliatus | reverse complement strand
GTCTCAAAAAAAAAAAAAAAAAAGAAGAAGAAATGGCTTTATTTTTCTAATAACTGCTACTGACTGCTTTCCTGCAGGTAGCAAGATCCCTTAGAGACCTCTCAGCTCAAAACCCAGTTTGTAATTATTTGATTGGAACAGACTTCCTAAAGCATGAATAAACAAAGGGGCTACTCACTATCTAAGAGTTGCAGTGGAACCAGCCTGAAATTCTATCCAAGGGAAAGAATGAATCCAGTCTGAGTTGAAAGCAACACCTTACTGTGATTACTTTGTTCAACAAACTGGTTACAATTAATTACTAAGCGAGTAAGAATAATTTTCCATTTATTTATACATCTTCCTGTATTACTTATTGGCCCATTTCATTAACTAATTTTTTTCTTTTCTTTCTTTCTTTCTTTTTTTTTTTTTGAGAGGGAGTCTCACTCTGCTGCCCAGGCTAGAGTGCAGTGGCGCAATCTCGGCTCACTGCAACCTCTGCCACCCAGGTTCAAGCGATTCTCCTGCCTCAGCCTTCCAAATAGCTAGGCTTACAGATGCCTACCACCGTGCCTGGCTAAATTTTGTAGTGTTAGTAGAGATGGGTTTCATCATCTTGGCCAGGCTGGTCTCGAACTCCTGACCTCGTGAGCCACTGCGCCTGGCCTCATCCATTATTTTTCTATTAAGGATTTCATAACTCTCTTATCAATTTGCCTGAACATTTTCTATATTAAGGATATTAATTTATCATATCAGCGACAATGTTTTTTCTTGGTTTGTCCAATTTATGAACACGTGTGATTTTTTTTTCTTCTTTTTTTTTTGAGACGGAGTCTTGCTCTGTCACCCAGGCTGGAGTGCCATGGCACGATCTCGGTTCACTGCAGCCTCCACCTCCCGGGCTCAAGTGATTCTCCTGCCTCACCCTCCCGAGTAGCTAGGATTACAGGCACGTGCCACCGCACCTGGCTAATTTTTGTATTTTTAGTAGAGACAGGGTTTCACCATTTTGGCCAGGCTGGTCTCTAACTCCTCACCTTGTGATCCAC
>NW_012117069.1:5729-6604 GCF_000951035.1 Colobus angolensis palliatus | reverse complement strand
CTGTAATCCCAGCACTTTGGGAGGCCATGGCAGGCTGATCACCTGAGGTCAAGAGTTCGAGACCAGCCTGGCCAACATGGTGAAACCCCCTCTCTACTAAAAATACAAAAATTACCTGGGTGTGGTGGCGGGCACCTGGAATGCCAGCTACTCAGAGGCTGAGGCAGGAGAATCACTTGAACCTGGGAGATGGAGGTTACAGTGAGCCGAGATCACGCCACTGCACCCCAACTTGGATGATAGAGTGAGACTCAGTCTCAAAAAAATAAAATGGCCCCCTGATGTTTCTTCCAACAAATTGTCTCCCTGAGTACTTACTATATAGACAAATATCAGCAGCACTGTACAACAGAAATACAATATACGTTTTTCTTTCCAAAGATGAGGTCTTGCTCTATTGCCCAGGCTGGAGTGCAGTAGTGTGATCATAGCTTACCATAACCTCAAACTCCTGGGCTTGAGGGGTCTTCCCACTTTAGCCTTTTAAGTAACTGGTACTACAGGTGCATGCCATCAGGCCCCTAAATTTTTTATTTATTTTTATTTTTCAGAGACAGGGTCTTGCTCTGTTGCCCAGGCTGAAGTGCAGTTTGCACCATCACGGCTCATTGCAGTGTTGACCTCCCAGGATCAAGTGATCCTTCTGGCTCAGCCTCCAGAAGTGCTCATATTACAGGTGGCCACTGTGCCCAGCCAAAAATTGTAGACTGGGTATGTGGCTCGCGCCTGTAATCTCAGCACTTTGGGAGGCTGAGGCAGGTGGATCACTTGAGGTGAGGAGTTTGAGACCAGCCTGGTCAATGTGGTGAAACCCCATCTCTACTAAAAATACAAAAATTAGGCAGGTGTGGTGGCATGTGCCTGTAATCCCAGCA
>NW_012117069.1:0-1234 GCF_000951035.1 Colobus angolensis palliatus | reverse complement strand
CCAGGAGGCGGAGCTTGCAGTGAGCCGAGATTGCGCCACTGCACTCCAGCCTGGGCAACAGAGCAAGACTCCGTCTCACACACACACAAAAAGATTATTTTTATGTTGAGACAGGGTCTTACTCTGTCACCCAGGCTGGAGTACAGGTGTGTGTGATCATAGCTCCCTGAAACCTCCAACTCCCGGGGTCACATGATCCTCTTGCCTTGGCCTCCCAAGTAGCTGGGACTACAGACACACACCACCACACGTGGCTAATTTTTGTATTTTTTGTAAAGATGGGGTCTCTGTATGTTGCCCAGGCTAGTCTTGAACTCCTAGGCTCAAGCGATCCTCCCACCTCAGCCTCCCAAAATGTTGGAATTGTAGGCATGAGCTACCACACCTAGTCCCAGTCAGGATTCTTATTCTACAGCTGTATTGGTGGGATCCAATCTGCTATCAATTCCAGGAGAGTCTGATATAGTCTACAAAATATTTGCCATCAGATTTTGACAATTGCGCTTGTAGCTCACCGCCCAGCTTTCTTGTGGAATTAAAATTGCTCTGCGGGAGCACAGAGGATTTTTAAAGTGGTGAAACAATTCTGTATGACACTATAATGGTAGATATGTAACATTAGTCATTTGTCAAAACCCATAGAACATACAGCACCAGGAGTGACCCCTAAGGTACTATGGACTTTGGGTGATAGTGATGTGTCAGTGTAGGTGCATGGATTGTAGCAAAGGCACCAGTGTGCTGCAGGATGTTGATGGGGTGGAGGCTGTCCATGTTTGGGGACAGGGGTGTGTCTCTATACCCTAAGCCTCTATACTTGGAATGCTCTATGCTTTCCACTCAATTTTGCTGTGAACCTAAAACTGCTCCATAAAGTAAAGTTTATTATAAAAATTGGTCTTTGGCTGTAGGATCTGGAAAAATATTACTTCCCCAGAAACACGATAACTATACCTCCTCTGTAGACCCACAAATCTAAGTAAAATAGTGAAAAACAGCCTTATAAAATCAGCAGGAGGCTGGGCACGGGGGCTCACGCCTGTAATCCCAGCACTTTGGGAGGCCGAGGTGGGCAGATCACCTGAGGTCGGGAGTTCGAGACCAGCCTGACCGACATGGAGAAATCCTGTCTCTATTAAAAATACAAAATTAGCCGGGCGTGGTGGTGCATGCCTGTAATCCCAGCTACTCGGGAGGCTGAGGCAGGAGAATCGCTTGAACCTGGGAGGCAGAG
>NW_012117068.1:5503-6602 GCF_000951035.1 Colobus angolensis palliatus | reverse complement strand
TAGAGGGCCTTTCTAGGGTGCAGGGAGTGAGTTTCAGCCCCCATCATATCCTATACCCCACCTTTTTTTTTTTGAGGAGGAGTCTTGCTCTGTTGCCCAGGCTGGAGTGCAGTGGCTGGATCTCAGCTCACTGCAAGCTCCGCCTCCCAGATTTACACCATTCTCCTGCCTCAGCCTCCCGAGTAGCTGGGACTACAGGCGCCCGCCACCACGCCCGGCTAATTTTTTGTATTTTTAGTAGAGACTGGGTTTCACCGTGTTGGCCAGGCTGGTGTCAGACTCCTGACCTCAAGTGATCCACTCACCTCAGCCTCCCCAAGTGTGAGCGACATGCCCTGCCAAGAGTTCAGATTTTATTCTAAGTGCAATGGAAAACCAAGGGAAGGTTTTTTGTTTGTTTTGTTTTGTTTTGTTTGAGACAGAGTCTTGCTCTGTCGCCCAGGCTGGAGTGCAGTAGCTCAATCTCGGCCCACTGCAACATCAGCCTCCCGGGTTCAAGCAATTCTTCTGCCTCAGCCTTCCAAGTAGCTGGGACTATAGGCATGCGCTATCACGCCCGGCTACTTTTTGTGTTTTTAGTAAAGACAGGGTTTCGCCTGTTGGCCAGGCTGGTCTGGAACTCCTGACCTCAAGTGATCCACCCGCCTCGGCCTCCCAAAGTGCTGGGATTATAGGAGTGAGCCACCGAGCCCGGCCAGCAGCATAATTTTTTTTAAAGGTTTCAGAGATAAAAAGATTTGTTTTAAAAGATCACTTCGGCTGCTGCGTGAAGACTGGACTGGAGAAGTGGAAGACACATAAGCTCTCTGAGCCTCGGTTTCCACATTTGCAAAAATGGGGAGAGTACCCCTGAGGTTCAGGGCTGCTGTAAGGTGGGGAAACAGTTTCCAGGAGTGTCCTTGGCACTCGAGGAACACGCTGCGGTGCAAAAGGCCCTGTCAGGGACCTGGAGGTTGGGGCGTGGAAGCCCCTCCAAGCCCCCCACCTACAGGTCTGGGGGCTGTGTCAGAACCCGGCATCGGCTGTCGCTCGCCATGGCGGCCACTGAGTGGCGTCACTGGCCGGGCGCGCTCAGTCTTGAACAGGCTCCCACCCATCA
>NW_012117068.1:0-1144 GCF_000951035.1 Colobus angolensis palliatus | reverse complement strand
TGACAAAAACCATTGAATATGAACAAACGGCAATTAACACAACACAGAATCGCAACTAACAACTTTTTATCATTCCTTTTTTTTTTCTTTTTTTTCTTTTTTTTTGAGACGAGTCTCACTGTCTCCCAGGCTGGAGTGCAGTGGCACAATCTCGGTTCACTGCATCCTCTCCCTCCCAGTTGAAGCGATTCTCATGCCTCAGCCGTCCCAGTAGCTAAGATTACAGGCACATGCCACCATGCCCAGCTAATCTTTGTATTTTTAGTACAGACAGGTTTTCACTATGTTGGCCAGGCTGGTCTCCAACCCCTGAGCTGCCTCACCAGAGGTGCCTCTACAATCCTAACAGGAAGCAATTTCAGAAGTTGTGATTCCCATCATTAGAAGTCTGCATTAGGGCCGGGCGCGGTGGCTCAAGCCTGTAATCCTAGCACTTTGAGAGGCCAAGGTCGGAGGATCACTTGAGCCCATGAGTTTGAGACCAACCTGGATAACATGGTGAGACCCCATCTCTATTTAAAAAAAAGAAAAGGCATTAGGCCCTGCGCTAAGCACTGAACACGGGTTATATCTTGTAATTTTCACTACCTCAGTCCCATTTTACAGATGAGGACTGACTTGCCCAAGGACAGCCAGCAGGTGGTAGGTAGAATTAGAAACATAACCCAGGGCTCCAGCTCCCTGGCCAGGGCTCTTCCCATGACACTGTGGGGGAGGGAGAAGGAAACCAGCACTGAGCTGGTCTCCCCTACCAGCCAACCAAGAGGCTGGCTGAGTGAGCAAGAGTTGGGAGGCCCTGTTGGTGCACCTGCCCGCACGGTCTATCTCCCCCACCGAAATACGGGTCCCACGAACCACTGCAGCACCCAACACAGCGGAGCCTTCAGGGTTCTCAGTTAGATGAATGGACACCCAGACTCCTGCTGTCGCTCCCACCTTTCCAGGCCCCACAGACTTCCCACCCTCAACCCCCATTCAAGGCACTTTGGGGGTACCCATTGGATGCAGGAACTCCTAAACCAGTGGTCTTCCAACTAGCTGTGGTAAAGGACCAGTTTTCGTTTCTAATCCATCATGGTCCGGTCCTTTCATAAGAAGAACTAACCGGGTGTGATGTCTCATGCCTGTAATCCCAGCACTTTGA
>NW_012117067.1:1840-2187 GCF_000951035.1 Colobus angolensis palliatus | reverse complement strand
AGCTGGGACTACAGGCGCCCGCCACCTCGCCCCGCTAGTTTTTTTGTATTTTTTAGTAGAGACCGGGTTTCACGTGTTAACCAGGATGGTCTTGATCTCCTGACCTCATGATCCGCCCGTCTTGGCCTCCCAAAGTGCTGGGATTGCAGGCTTGAGCCACCGTGTCCAGCCAAATTTTAGAACATTATTTAGAAATTATTTCAAATTGCCAAAAAAATCAAAAAAATAAAATAATGCAATAAATCTCTATGCCCTTTATTCAGATTAAATTATTGTTAAAATATTGCCTCATTTGCTTATTCTGTCTCTCCACACACATACACATAAACAATTTAATATTTATCTGG
>NW_012117067.1:0-1120 GCF_000951035.1 Colobus angolensis palliatus | reverse complement strand
AAAAAAAAAAAAAAAAAGAAATTATTTCAAATTCCCAAAAAAATCAAAACAATTAAAATAATGCAATAAACCTCTATGTCCTTTATTCAGATTAAATTATTGTTAAAATATTGCCTCATTTGCTTATTCTGTCTCTCCACACACATACACATAAACAATTTAATATTTATCTGGAATATTTGAGGGTAAGTTACATAGAGCACTTTGGTATGTACTTCCTAAGGATAGGGATATTCTCTTATATAACTGTTGTACAGTTATCAACTTCATACATTTGCAGTACTTTACATCCATAATCCCATACCGTCAGTTGTCCTAATAATGTCCTTTAAATCATTCTTTTTTTTTTTTTTTGAGATGGAGTTTCGCTCTTGTTGTCCAGTCTGGAGTGCAGTGACGCTATCTCAGTTCACTGTAACCTCTGCCTCCTGGGTTGAAGAAAATTTCCTGCCTCAGCCTCCCAAGTAGCTGGGATTACAGGTGCCCACCACCACGCCTGGCTAATTTTTGTATTTTTAATAGAGTCGGGGTTTTACCATGTTGACCAGGCTGGTCTCAAACTCCTGACCTCAGGTGATCCGCCCACCTTGGCCTCCCAAAGTGCTGGGATTACAGGCGTGAGCCACCACGCCCAGCCTAAAGCATTCCTTCCCTTCCATTGTAAGAGCAAACCTAGGCCAGGCACAGTGACTCATGCCTGTAATCCTAGCACTTTGTGAGACTGAGACAGGAGTATTGCTTGGGGCCAGGAGTTCAAAACCAGCCTGGTCAACATAACGAGACCCCATCTCTAACCAAACAAAGAACCAATCTAGAGTCAGGTATTGATTGCATTTAGTTATCATGTCTATTTTGTGTCCTTTAATCTGGAACATTTCTACAACCTTTAGTTGCCTTATATAATATTGCCATTTTAAATTGTGGTAAAACATATATGACATAAAATTGACGACTGTAACTTTTTTTTTTTTTGAGATGGCGTCTCACTGTGTCGCCCAGGCTGGAGTGCAGTGGTGTGATCTTGGTTCACTGCAACCTCCGCCTCCCGGGTTCAAGCCATTCTCCTGCCTCAGCCTCCTGAGTAGCTGGGATTACAGATGCGTGCCACCATGCCCGGCTA
>NW_012117066.1:1791795-1792944 GCF_000951035.1 Colobus angolensis palliatus | reverse complement strand
TTTCTAAAAAAAAAAAAAAAAAAAAATTGCTGGGCTCAGTGGCTCACGCCTGTAATCCCAGGACTTTGTGAGGCTGAGGTGGGCAGATCACCTGAGGTCAGGAGTTCGAGACTAGCCTGGCCAACACGGTGTAACCCCGTCTGTACTTAAAATACAAAATATTAGCCGGGCATGGCGGTTGGCTCCTGTAATCCCAGCTACTCGGGAGGCTGAGGCAGGAGATAGGAGGGCCGGGAAGTAGTTTGGTCATCGTCGAATAGCGAATAGACTGCAGCATTCTCCTTATAAAGGATTTACCTCTCAATTCCAAACCTTTCCTCAAGGGATTAACTGAAAAGCCAGTAAAGGGTGAAACTTAAGTGGGGAATGGATTACAAAGGCTAACTGGTATCTGTAGATGGCTGTATGAACATGTAACTTGCAAATACAGAAGAATACATAAAGTGTTGTCTAGACGTCTGGATGAAGTTTTCATTTTGTTTTATTTTATCTCATTTTGAGACAGAGTCTCGCTCTATCACCCAGGCTGGAGTGCAGTGGTGCGATCTCGGCTCACTGCAACCTCCGGATTCAAGCGATTCTCGTACCTTGGCCTCCCGAGTAGCTGGGATTACAAGCGCCAGCCACCACTCCTGGCTAATTGTTGTATCTTTAGTAGAGACAGGATTTCACCATGTTGGCCAGGCTGGTCTCAAACTCCTGACCTCAAGTGATCTGCCTGCTTTGGCCTCCCAAAATGCCAGGATTATAGACGTGAGCCACCATGCCCAGCGTGGATGAAGTTTTAATAAGATATAATAATGTCCTTTATATCAGAGGTGTGGAAGAAGGGAAGAGGATGGGGAAATGAGAGAAGAGCATCTTTTCTGGGGGATTTTTAAAATATATATTTCTACACAACAAAGATTTGTTTTTCAAATAAATAAATTACTTTATAGCAGCCTTATATACTGTCAGTTCAATAAGCTGTTAACATCTTTTGGAAGGCATCTGGCATTATAAATCCTTAAAAATGTGCATACCCTTTAATCAGTTCTATTTCTGAAATTATATGCTAAGGAAGCAATCAAGAAAACAAAGATTTATAAAAAGAGTATTTACTACACATTTATTTTGGATAATTAAAAATAATACTTTACAACTGGAAAA
>NW_012117066.1:1783479-1784621 GCF_000951035.1 Colobus angolensis palliatus | reverse complement strand
GAGTAGCTGGGACTACAGGCGCCCGCCACCTTGCCCGGCTAGTTTTTTGTATTTTTTAGTAGAGACGGAGTTTCACCGTGTTAGCCAGGATGGTCTCGATTTCCTGACCTCGTGATCCACCCGTCTCAGCCTCCCAGCACTACAGGCTTGAGCCACCGCGCCCGGCCTAAGCTTGTTATTTTTAAAGGTAAATAAGCTTCTAACTTCTTTAACCATTTCTAACTTCTTTATTTTGTTTAATCACGTTTCCTCTAGCTACTGAGGTCAAACCTGAATTAGGCTGTAGACTCCCCCGGCTGGGTAAGAATGGGAAGAAGAGCAGAAAACCTAAACTTTGGTTGATGGGCTATTTTGCCCAGGCAAAAGCAGGGAATCTATGAGGAATAAGAAGACATTCGCCTGTGGTTTGCTGTGTTAGCCAGGATGGTCTCGATTTCCTGACCTCGTGATACGCCCGGCTCGGCCTCGCAAAGTGCTGGGATTATAGGTGTGAGCCACCGCGCCCTGCCAAGACTTTTATAAATTGCCAGACTGCATTGCATAAACCAAATACCAACAGAGAGGTGACCTTTCAAATTACTGGCACAACAGGAGCCAAGATCAGAAAACTCCAACTTAAAACAAACACTGACAAGAAATCCGACAGAAATGACTTCTGTGTCTGGTCAAGGTAACATAACATGACATATTGTAAAGCGCGTTTGGCTTTTTAGTGAGAATTGTTTATAAAGGTTTGACTGCTTTAGGAAATATAAATCTGAAGATTTGTGGTATTTGGGTTTATATATAAGATTTTTCTACATTTAAAAGAGACGGAGTGGAAAAGCTTCGTATAAGATTTGTAAAATATATTTGTAAATGCTAATAGAAGAGGTGAGAGTTGGGTGGGGTGGGGTGTAGATGGGAACGTAGGTTGGGGATTGGGGAAAGGGAAGTTATGCTGCAAATAAAATGGTGAGGCATGTTATAGAAAGTGTGTTTTATGTCTCAATTGAAATGTTATAGAGATAAAATAGATCATGATGGTTTTGAATCTGATTTCTAATTTTAAAATGTTAGGAGCTTTTGTTACTTTCCTATTTCATACACATTTCTTTATGGGTTTCACTTAGGCTCCATGAAACTGCAGATGCCAATTACCT
>NW_012117066.1:1778341-1780734 GCF_000951035.1 Colobus angolensis palliatus | reverse complement strand
GATAAAATAAAATGAAAGGGTGTTTTCTATGTGGAGGAAAAACAAGAGTTGGGAGTGAGAAGAATGTAAAAGAAGCATAAGCAAAATTCTAGACACAAAGTCACACAGTTTCTGGAAGAACAGATTGATGGTTCTGCAGTAGAAGCAGTGGGTTCTGGGGAGCTGTGTTTAGACGTAATTTAAAAGCAAAACAAAATAATGCATAATATGGAACCTTGACTGCCGGGTTAAACTTGAACTTTTTTCTTGGCGTCATTTCTAAAAGCATGTCAGTGGATGTTGAGTGAAGGAAGAGCGGCAATTTTCTTAGGTACATTTAGAAATTGTGAGATGAATCTGAACTAGACAAGACTGCCTCCTGCAGAATTTCTCATGAGGGTTTATTTCAGGGGAAAAGAAAAGGGGCCATGGTATGCATTTCTCAGATATTTTTCCACATTTTACCACTCTTTCTGTGACCCATCTTTTTGGATTGATGTCTCTCCTCTCGACACATGTCATTTTGGGAACCAGTGGTTTTGACAGTAAAGAATCACAGAGAGCGGTAAGGCTGAAAAATGACACGGTGAAAGTACTGATTTTAAGCAAATAACATGGTGGTAGTGGGTAGGAGAGACTAATGACCCCTGTAATGAGGGAGCTGGGAAGATAAACTGTAATGACACACGAATAGTGGAGATGAGCAGTTTTATTTTAAGATAGAAAATGGTCGAGTTCATCTCACTTCCAATTGCTGCTTGGAGGTGAACTCCAGAGCAAAACAAGGGCTGCAGATAAAGGCTTGAGTGTAATTTGTATACAGGTGAGAGCTCAGTCTGTTAGGATGAATTCCCAGAAAGAGACTAAAGAGAAGGGGATTTATATTATTAAATGAAACATGTCCATGTGGATGTTGGAGGAGGCAAGAGAGAGGAAGCGAGGAGAAAGATAAGCAAACTTAAGAAGAAATCAGGATAGTATAGTTAAAAAAAAAACAATTTGTATAAAGATCTTATTGCAAAAAGCCCACTGTTTTTGTTGATTACAAATTCACTTGAAATTTCTGCAAATTAAGTTTTATTACAATATGAGAGTGAAAGTGTACATTTATGGATGTGTGATAATTGAAAAGCGAGAAAATGAAAATGATCAGGCAGAACCTCCATGCGGAAGAAAGGGAGATACTGACCCTACAAGAGGGCTGGGGTACTAGTTCTACTGGGGACTGAGAATCACGGATCAGGTGAGATTCTGAATATACCTGAATCAAGCAATTCTATTTCTTGCCCACCCTCAACCAAAACCAAAACCAGACTTGGAAAAATAGTGAGAGAGATTATTAAGAGGCAGATAAACTGAAAAGGTTTTTTCTTCTCAGTAAGGCTGTATCTTACAGAAACAATGACCTCTCATTCTGAGAAATATGCTAGAGAATCAAAAGCTATCAAACACAACTGCCAAGAAGTAAATGTGGCCCATTTGAGGGTTAGAGAGTGTATTTCTTTTCTTTTCTCTTCCTGCATAACAAATTACTACACATTTAGCAGCTCAGGACAACATCCATTCCACAGAAGAGAAGTCTGGGTGGGCTCACTGCTCAGGGTCTCATGAGGCTGAAAGCAGGTTGTCAGCCTAGTTTGACTCAATTTGGGAGCTCTGAGGATGAATCGGCTTCCAAGCTCATCTAGATTGTTGAGAGAACTCAGTTGTAGGAATGAAGACTTCAGTTGCTTGCTGGCTACCAGGCAGATCACTCTCAGCTCCCAGAGGACACTAGGGGTCCAGTTCCTTGCCACAGGACCTTTGATTAGGCCCTATCACATCATCCAAGCTCGCACTCTCAAGGGCAGCAGCATGGTCCCCTGCATGCAAGCGCCTCACCCTCATATCTAATGCTTGGAATGTCTCTAACTTCTGCTGATAGAGGAAACTTTCCGCTTAAAAGAAAATCATGTGATGGCATGATTCCAACCAGATCATCTCCCTTTTGGTAAACTCAAAATTAACTGATTAATGGCATCAGTTACATTGCAAAATTCCTTTTGCCACGTAAGTTGGGAGGCATGACTGACGTCATATTCACAGCCCCAGGGGTTAGAGTGGGAAATCTTGGTGTCCATTTTACTGTTCTCTGTAGCACAGATAGTTTAAATTAAAATATAGTTTTGTGTAGTTTTATTTCTTAAAAATTTGAGTTCATGTGTTTCAGACATCTCCTAGAATGTCATTGAAGTGATAGAGAAGAAAAATGGAGAAAACAGAATAAATGTTTTTTAAGCCTCTATTATATTTACCACTAATTATAAATACATGAATAATTCTCCAACAATATATCCAATCACCCTCAACCAAAACCAATTTCTTAAAATAGTAAGTTTTGTTTTAAAAATCAACTATATTTCTGTTTGCGTTTT
>NW_012117066.1:1775961-1778291 GCF_000951035.1 Colobus angolensis palliatus | reverse complement strand
CTCAAGGGCAGCAGCATGGTCCCCTGCATGCAAGCGCCTCACCCTCATATCTAATGCTTGGAATGTCTCTAACTTCTGCTGATAGAGGAAACTTTCCGCTTAAAAGAAAATCATGTGATGGCATGATTCCAACCAGATCATCTCCCTTTTGGTAAACTCAAAATTAACTGATTAATGGCATCAGTTACATTGCAAAATTCCTTTTGCCACGTAAGTTGGGAGGCATGACTGACGTCATATTCACAGCCCCAGGGGTTAGAGTGGGAAATCTTGGTGTCCATTTTACTGTTCTCTGTAGCACAGATAGTTTAAATTAAAATATAGTTTTGTGTAGTTTTATTTCTTAAAAATTTGAGTTCATGTGTTTCAGACATCTCCTAGAATGTCATTGAAGTGATAGAGAAGAAAAATGGAGAAAACAGAATAAATGTTTTTTAAGCCTCTATTATATTTACCACTAATTATAAATACATGAATAATTCTCCAACAATATATCCAATCACCCTCAACCAAAACCAATTTCTTAAAATAGTAAGTTTTGTTTTAAAAATCAACTATATTTCTGTTTGCGTTTTCGAGTTCATTTACCTGGTTGTATCCTCATGATATATACATTGTTGGTGGTGTTCATTAGATTTCATCTGTATTCTGGCCAAAATCCCAGTAAAATATTGGAATAATTTTTAGGGAAGTAAAAGGGAGATAAAGTTGATATGGGAAAATGTTGGAAAAGAATGTTAGGGTTAAAAGAAAGCAGCATATCACCAGAGAGTTTGGCTTTTGTTGTACTTGTCTGATAATACTTTGAAAAATTATAATGTAAGTCTTATAATTGGATTATTTCTCAAATAATTTTTTCAATTAATGTGTTCTGGATATTTAAATAATATTGTAATAAAATATATAATACAATAGATAATCAAAATGTATTAATGTTCAATATGCTGGCACATTAAGTATTTGCAAAGTACTTTGCATATGTTTTTCTCACAATATGAGCCATGGTCCAGGTATATTATTGTCCCTATTATAGATCTGAGGAAACTGATTTATTCAGTAACTTACTCAATGCCCCATGTCTCGTGGTTGGTGTATGTCAGAATCCAGGATTCACATCGAAGTACCCTGGACCTCAAAATCCAAGCCCTTTATGATTATACTAAATAGATAACAAATGGGAGATTTCACAATAACAAATGATAAAAGGTATTATCTTATTTACCATTTATATAAAGGTATAAAATAATACCATTTGTCCTTTCCTTTTTAGATTAGACTTTTTATGTGGTGTGTTTCTTATCTGTGTTTCTTCATTGCTGTACTCTCCCTTCCCTTTGCAGGAAGTAGCATACACATCAGTATATTAAACACAGTAGAAAAGTTTAATTTAACTTAATATTTGCTAAGTTCACTTGATCTTGAAAGAAGCCTTCTTTTTAGTTTAATGCCACATATTGACTTTTTTTTGCAAAATGTTGATAAACAAAAATAATAATTTAAAAATTGTCAGATTGTTTTAGTATTTTTGTTAGAAAACTAGTATTTTAGAATTGGTGACCTAAAATTTGTAATGTTTAATTTTAAAAGTTTATGAATTTCAGAGTCCAGTTGCTTAATGAAAGTGTTTCTTACATGATAAACATTTATGTTAGATATCCTGAGGCTATTTGACTCTCTGTTCTTCAGTATAAAATGCTGTCCTTGGGTTGTGTGTTTAATTATTGTCTGGTAATTGATAACTATTACTTGGAATGTCACAGAAGTAGCAACCCTAAGTCTTTCATAAAGCGCTGTGAAAATTCAAATGCCCACTAAGTGGTCAGCAGAGGTACATTCTGTTCACAATATAGTAATATTCTCTAGTGCTCATGCTTGGCCATGTGCTCTCCGAACCCACCTTAGAGGGGTAAATGTCCCATACTGCATTGGACTATCTTAATCAGTCTTAATTTTAAATGAAACATCCTATTATTTATAACATGACCTTTTTGAAAATATATTCGAAAATTTCCAATGTTGTTCAAAAGTATTACTGGAACTTCTGTGCTGTAGGGGAAAATGGCTATTCCATCTCTTTTGCTCATAGAAATAAATGAAATACTTGAGAATTAAGAAATGAGAAGTCATTAAATTTCTTAAATGATTTGTAGAAATGGATTTAGGACCTAAGTCTTCTGTCCCAAGGTTCAGTATGTGCCATATACATTGGACTGTCTATTTGATCCAAGCAAGTTTAGAGGAAACTATAAATGTGTATGTCTAAAATTCTGGATTTCTTTAGACAGAATTATTCTCTGGAAAGTAGTATTTCTTCAGAAATACAGAGTGTG
>NW_012117066.1:1769249-1770892 GCF_000951035.1 Colobus angolensis palliatus | reverse complement strand
GAGGCTGAGGCAGGAGAATGGCGTGAACCCGGGAGGCGGAGCTTGCAGTGAGCCAAGATCAGGTCACTGCACTCCAGCCTGGGTGAGGCCTAGATTCCGTCTCCAAAAAAAATACATATATATATATGTATATAAAAATTAAAGATATTTTATGGATGTAAGGAAATAAAGACAATGTATTTAGAAATGAGCAAGAGGATTTGGAAATGAAAATGACTTCATTTTTTTATTTAGGACGTGCATTGTTAGTGGTTTTGTTTATTTTTGACTAGTAACTTTGGATGACAATTTATAGTTTTCTGTGAAAAAAACACTAGGGAATGACCACCAGTTCTCAGAATTATAAAGCTTTTGTTTTATTATTATTTAATTTCCTTAAGTTTTGGGGGAACAGGCAATGTTTGGTTACATAAGTTCTTCAGTTGTGATTTGTGAGATTTTGGTGCACCCATCATCTGAGCAGTATACCTTGTAGCCAATTTGTAGTCTTTTTGTCTCTCACCCTCCTTCCACCCTTGCCCCCAAACCCCTAAAGTCCATTATATCATTCTTATGCCTTTGCATCCTCATAGCTTAGCTCCCACTATGAATGAGAAAATAGTCTTTGGTTTTCTGTTCCTGAGTTACTTCACTTAGAATGATGGTCTCCAATTTCATCTAGTTTGCTGTACCATTATTTTGTTCCCTTTTATGACTGAATAGTATTCCATGGCATATACATACACCGCAGTTTCTTTATCCACTCATTGATTGATGGGCATTTGGGCTGACTCCATATTTTTTCGTGAGAATTACAAAGGTTTGAAAGTGGAGTAACTCTTAGGGCATAATGGATATGAATTGTACCTTGATAAATAACATGAAGCCAGGATGGGTGAGCACTACTAAATCATCAAATTGTGTTATTAAAAAAATATAGTGTCATTATATAAGAAAGTTTTTACTTTATGTCATTTTTATCGTAGTCAAATAGCGAACAAATTATAATTTATATCAGGTTAAAAAGAGAAAATGGAAAAGAGAGTTTTTACTAGAAACAATGATTTTTACTAAAATCTAAAATGTCTTCCACTGTATTTAGGAATTATGACACTTAACCCTTAGGGTAATTTTTCATAAACGTGCATTTTTATCCTATCTGGAGTATTTATTTGTACTATAATTGCATTGCCATCTAAATATTAGTAGTATTTTAGAACGTAAAGTTATTAAAAGTACAGTGTTTTGCATATGTGTGTGTGTGTGCGTGTGTGTGTGTGGAACTGGTATATTTATAGGAAGTTTTTTACTTCATGAAGTTATTTACAAGCTCAAGAACTTGTTATATATTACTAGGTCACTCTTTTTTGTTTGTTTCACAAAGGAAGTAGAGGCAGTGAAGGATATTCAACTACTAATAGTTTTCTTCAGAAAACTATACTTAACAAGTTGACAAAAATTAAGTTTTACTTCAAAACCTTGGTTTCAAGTACTGCAGAAATGGACAGGCATGGAACAAGCAGCTACCTATCAGAATTTAGGCCATTTAAGACATAGATGATTTTTCAGCAACTCCAGGCAAGCATTTTCTGAAAATCCACATCTGCTCTTAGTGGGTTGCCTATTATGTTTCTACGAGTTTATGGCTGTTGCCTTTCAATTTT
>NW_012117066.1:1765240-1768034 GCF_000951035.1 Colobus angolensis palliatus | reverse complement strand
CCATTCTTTCACAGTAGCTAACTGATGAACGTTCTAAACACAACTGGAAAAAATAATTCTCTTATTTTGGCCATGCAGAACAAATCTAATATTAAAATCTATACCTCTTGAAATATCTAACTATACTTCTTATATCTCTAAATCGGGATAGCTTCAAATGTTGAAAAACAAAGCAGAGTGCTACTGAAAACAGCTTGTAGCAAAATTATTCTTCATATAATTTTGAAATTTTGTGGTTGCATTGCTTAAAATTCTTATGTGATCTTATGATTTAAATCACAATAGCTCTGCTTATGAAAATTAAATAATACATAATCCATGATCAAATACATTTTGACAAGCTGGTTCACAGTGATAATTGAGGGAAAATGGAGTTGATCACAGCTAGAACTAGATATCAGACATTTTTAAAAAGTAAGGTGATTTTCAATTTTTGGGTTTATTTTGCTGGTCTTCTCATCATTCCACATCCAAATATTTCAGGATTCCAGAATTCAGTTCTCAAACTTTTTAACATGTCTATCGACAACTAGCCCTTTTCCCACAGACTCCTTACTGAATGATAATAATAAGGTTCCCTGCCACTGATAGCATTGTCCAGTTTATAAAGCATTTCCCAATGTAATACCTTAGGAGGTAGGCTTATTGGAACAGAAAGTATCTGACTTAAATATGATTAATTTAGAAATCATAGGATAATATCTTGCAATATTAAATTGCTAGATCTAGAATTTTTTGTTGATTTTCTCTAGTCTAAAATAAATAGAACTGTTGTTTATATTGTGTTTTGGTTTTCTCACTTGGTAACTTGGCAATTTGCTAACTCTAACAAATGTATCCACATCAGTGTACTAAGAATGATCTTAGAAAAAGAATAGTATATTCTTTGCACACAGCAAAATGAAAATGACACTTTGTTAGTCACTGAGGAATAAGGGAAGCTGATTTATTTAGTAATGCAGGATTGTAGACTGAGTGAAAGTTCTTGGCTTCCTCATATTTATTTTCACCATGAATCAACTTCACTTCAAAAGTCTCAGGTAGGTGTGGAACTTAAGGAGACATTAAAAAGATACGACTTTATTTTTCTTTCCAGAACTATGAAAACTATGGATTTATTCATATTGTAGATACTATTTTATATAATTTTATATAGTCTCATTGATTTTTTTTCTATTGATATACATTCTGTCAAACATGCTGGGCGCGGTGGCTCATGCCTGTAATCCCAGCACTTCAGAAGGCCGAGCTGGGTGAATCACGAAGTCAGGAGTTTGAGACCAGCCTGGCCAACATGGTGAAACCCCGTCTCTACTAAAAATACAAAAAAAATTAGCTGGGCATAGTGGCGGGTGCCTGTAATCCCAGCTACTCGGGAGGCTGAGGCAGGAGAATCTCTTGAACCCACGAGGCAGAGGTTACAGTGAGCTGAGTTTGCACCACTGCACTCTCCAGCTCAGGCAACAGTGCGAGACTCCGTCTCAAAATAATTTTTTTTTTAATAATAAATAAATAAATGCATTCTGTCAAACATATATGCCTGTAAGATTTGGGTACCATTCTACCGCCATTATAGTTTTAAATATGTTTACTGATTATGTGTATTCTTTCTAAAATTAAAGTTTCACCAAATTTGATCAAAATAAAATATATTCAGCTACTTTGTAGTGTTGAAAAATATCCCATTAATATTTTTTCAAATATAAGAAAAAGTACTGAAAATAACCGTTTTTTCAATAAGGCTATTGCCTATCATTTGTCTATCCACTCATACTAAAAATAAATTCTTTAAGTTTCATTAGATTAAAACCTTTGCAAGACATTGAAAGTAATCTTGAGTAATGACTGTCCACTTTGATCTACATTTTACGAATACCTAATTCTAAAGCTCAGATAAAACCTGTGTAATAAAACCATAAAAAAATTCGCAGATAAACATTTTCCAATCCAGTTTAATGTTCAAAATTTTAAATACTTTGAAATGACCATCTAGTACAGTTTTGATAGTACTGATGAAAATTATACTAAAGAGAAATGAAATATATGTCTAAGACATAGTTTAATATGTGATCACTATGAATATTTTTCTGATTATACATCTTTTTGCAGGGCTGAAGCCCTCAGGTTACACTTTCTTTAAGAATACTTCCATTTTGAAATAGCACGTCTGGTATCTCAGCAGAAATGTTTCACGTTTATCAACTCTTCCAGTTGGTGATGAACACAGAAGAAATACTGTGTGCAATCCCCTGTATCACATTATATCCAACAGAGATCAATCAGAGTTTCATGTGAGCTCAGAGAAAGAAAAGAAACTATCCAAATGGCAAGTTCAAAATACTTCATAGAGGAGACAGAGAAAGGGCAATCTGGAAAAACAAAACAATATTTGCCTGTGATATTTATGAGAAAGTGGTGTTTGAGAGGGTGGACTTATAATTTGGTTTCAGCAACTGACAATAGGGAGGAGAAGGTTTCCTGGGAGGAGCAAACATCATGAACAGAGCAAGGGGTGTGTTTACAGAGGAACAGAATTATTAAAACTACTTGAAAAAATATTGGAAAGATAAAATGTGAATTAAAAATGTTACAATTGATTTCTTTTGAATACACGAGTGGAGTTTAATTTGCTGGGCAAAGAGGAATTATTAAAGTTCTATGTGGTTATTTTGTTTGTGCAGCTATTTTTACCAGCAATATAGTGAACTGCTTAAGAGAAACAATATGCACAATAAAATTAGTATATCTTGAACCAGTAACTTCTCTCCTACCTTGTACAAGTTCTGTGCCTCGG
>NW_012117066.1:1764890-1765190 GCF_000951035.1 Colobus angolensis palliatus | reverse complement strand
TCTTGAACCAGTAACTTCTCTCCTACCTTGTACAAGTTCTGTGCCTCGGTTTCCTTAAGATCTGAATAAAAGCAGGACTCTCCAAGTGATTTTGTCGTGAAGATTAAGTGGTTTAATCCGCAGGCAGCATTCCAAGAGTGTCTACCCAACTCATACCTGTCCATTGAAATAAAAGTATTGGATAATATATATAAAAGGTAGTTTTTAAAAATGCTTCTGGCCGGGCGCGGTGGCTCAAGCCTGTAATCCCAGCACTTTGGGAGGCCGAGACGGGCGGATCACGAGGTCAGGAGATCAAGA
>NW_012117066.1:1759446-1759820 GCF_000951035.1 Colobus angolensis palliatus | reverse complement strand
GCACGATCTCAGCTCACTGCAAGCTCCGCCTCCAGGGTTCCCGCCATTCTCCTGCCTTAGACTCTCGACTAGCTGGGACTACAGGAGCCTGCCACCACGCCCGGCTAATTTTTGGTATTTTTAGTAAAGACGGGGTTTCACCGTGTTAGCCAGGATGGTCTCGATCTTCTGACTTCGTGATCTGCCTGCCTCGGTCCCAAAGTGCTGAGATTAAAGGGGTAAGCCACTGCGCCCGGCCAAAGCAAGATTTTCTGTTAAAATAGACTATTTAACTACCAACTTTCCCAAAACTTCACGTTTACAGTTTCTACCAGAAACTATTGTTCTTTAAATTCAGAATCAGTAATATTTACTGACGAATTGTTTTTCTCCAT
>NW_012117066.1:1752476-1757646 GCF_000951035.1 Colobus angolensis palliatus | reverse complement strand
TTCTCCTGCCTCAGCCTCCTGAGTAGCTGGGACTATAGGCGTCCGCCACCACGCCCGGCTAATTTTTGTATTTTTATTAGAGACAGGATTTCACCATATTGGCCAGGCTGGTCTCGAGCTCCTGACCTTGTGATCCACCTGCCTCGGCCTCCCAAAGTGTTAGGATTACGGGAGTGAGCCACCGGGCCTGGCTGTGCTTTCTATTTTATATGCTGTTTTTGTGTTTCTTTTTTATCCCTGATCTTCTGTTAGCTGCTGGCATTTTACTTGTTCCCAACTAATTTTTCTTCTAATGACTTGAAAAGTATATGTTTAGTTCCTGTATCTTTATATTTTTATACACATAGCTACGCATATTATTAATTGACATCCAGAGCTAATCGTATAGATAAAATGAGACTCCTAGCATGCTTTTATTTCTCTCTCCTACCTCCTTTCCAGACTTCATAACTTTCCATCCTGAGTTATCTCAGATTTTAGTTTATTATTATAGGTTTATTCTTATAATTTATTTAGACTTAAAAGTAAACTTCACTGATTCTCTTCCTCACCTGTGCTTCTTATATCCCTTTTTTTCCCCCCAGATTTATTTTCTTTTTGAATATATTTTCTACACCGTGGTTTCTCAACCAGAGGTGATACAGCACTATCTCCAAATGTGGGGCTGTTGTGTTTTGTCACGGGGAGGAGAAATGCTACCAGCCTTTAGTGGATCATGGTCAAGGACACTATGCAACCTGCAATGTGTGGATCAGTCTTACACAGCGAAGAACTGTCCCACCCCAAATGCCAATGGTACCCTGTTGAGAAAGGTTAGTCTATGTGGACAGTGAATTATAAACTTTTTGAATCTGTTTTTGTGTCTTAAAATGTCTTTATGATGCCCTCCTATTCACTTGCATTTTGGCTGGTTAAAGAATGTTAAAAGAAAATTTCAAATTAAACGGAGTTTAACTGAGCAAGAAAAATTACAATTCACAAGTTGGGCAGCCTCCAGAACCACAGCAGATTCAGAGAGACTTCAGGGGATGCCTCATGGTCAGAACAAATGTATAGACAAAAAAAGGAAAGTGACATGCAGAAATTGAAAGTGAGGTAAAGAAACAGCTGGATTGGTTACAGGTTGACATTTGCCTTATTTGAACACAGTTTGAAAGCTCAGCAGTGTATGACTGATTGAAGTATGGCTGCTAGGATTGGCCAAGACTCAGCTGCTGTTACAGACGCGTACTCTTAAGCTAGATTTTCAATCTTGTCTATTAAGTTAGGTTATGTTTCATCCACAAGGACTCTAATACAGAAGTACAGAGTCCTTCTCAGGCTGTATTTAGTTCACTTTAACAAGAATCATAAATCCACAAGTATTTTCACCAGAAAACTGTAAAGATATTATGCTGTTTTCTTACTGTGTTGCAAATGTAAAATCTGGTATCGATCTTATTCTTATTCCATCCCACACAATTTTTTTTCACTCTGAAAACATTCCCAGTTTCCTCGTTATCCTTAGTGTCCTGAAATTCCATCACGATTTACTTACAAGTCAGTCTTTTTACATTCTTCCTGTAAATAGTCACTGGTTCCTCTCACTATCAGTATTTCCAATTTCTAAGAAATTGTCTTAAATTTTTGCCTTGTTTTAGGTACTCTCCTTCTTTAATTTTCTTCTCTCTTCTAATTCATATTAAGCAGATAGTGGAACTTTTACATCTGTCATTCATGTATCGTAACATTTTGTTCATTCTTTCCATCTATTTATTGTTTTGCACTGCATTCTGGGAGAATTACTTACTATGATATTCTGGTTCACTGATTGACTCTTCAATCCATTTTGCTATTTAACCCATCTATTGAGATTTTTCTTTCAAGAATAACATTTTTTAATTTCTAAAACCTCTATGCATTTTTTATTTTTTTAATAAATGAAAGCAGTAAGCTCTGCCATTTGTCCAAGCTATATAATGATACTTAGTCCATGGTCTGGTTCTTTTTTTTTCTTAATTGAGACAGTGTCTTACTCTGTCACCCAGGCTGGAGTGCAGTGGTGCCATCTCAGCTCACTGCAAGCTCCGCCTCCCGGGCTCACGCCATTCTCCTGCCTCAGCCTCCCGAGTAGCTGGGACTAATGGCGCCCGCCACCTCGCCCGGCTAATTTTTAAATATTTTTAGTAGAGACCGGGTTTCATCGTGTTAGCCAGGATGGTCCCGATCTCCTGACCTCGGGATCCACCCGCCTCGGCCTCCCAAAGTGCTGGTATTATAGGCGTGAGCCACCGTGCCCAGCCTGCAAACTCATTTCTTAACTGTACATGGATTCTCCTTCATCATACAACATCCAGATCTGTGGAACTGAACCAAACCTGGAAAATAGGCAATAGGCTTCCACTGTCAGACACATATTTGCCAGATTCAGAGATTCTATCTTCACTTTTAAAAATTTGAATAGACAAAACTTTGAGAGTTGACAAAGTCACCTTGACTTGTCATTCTCTGCCCCTCCCTATTAAGTACAATTATAAATACTAGGAACAGTAAAAGGAACAGCTACAGGAGAATTCTGAAAGGTGGTAAGAGGAAGGTGAATTGGTTGGGGTCTCGGTTCTGGAGGAACAAAATACAACCCCCATCCAACAAGAGAGGTGATCCAGGCTCAGCAATTCCCAACTCCCAGTGTAGTAATAGAAGGTGGCTCAAGTAGGCTCATTCTTCTGCAACAAATGAGAATTCTGCCAGAAACTGCAGGCAAGCAGAGGAGAACCAGCAATGGAGATGGGTTCATTAGAAGCCCTGTTAACAGTAAGCTGCAGAAAGCTCTACTTTTTCACCAAGTGTGAGACACCGTTTTCTCTACCTCTGTACTCCTCTCCTTCCACCCCTGTTCCCAAGCACTTGGTTGACGGCACTAGCAAGTGGAATTGCCAAAATTCAACTCTCCAGTTCTTTCCCACAAAGAATGCAACTCACTTCCTTCACCAGAGACACTGCACAGCCAAGGGCACAGGGAAGGGGATTCACACTGCAATGTGCACTTGGCCAGGGAAGTACTCTGCCCCTGTCGGACGGACACTCCGTTCATTTCCTTAGAGATACAGACAACTGATCCTGGGGAAGCTCCATCAGGAACCAGTAGGAGCCCCAGTTGAATGATATTTTCTTAAAAAGCAAACTAAAATAGCTCTGCGAAACTGAAAATTAAATTGTCATAGAAGTCAAATCCTTCAAATTAGGTCCAGACTGGCATGCTGAATCCAAAAAGGTGAATGCTTACTAAAATTAAACAAAATGTAAATAGACCCCATATTTCCTAACATCATATAAAAAATGTGCAAGACACAGGGAAATGGGAATTGAAATGACAAAAGGCAATCAACTGATGTTAACAGTGAAATAAATCACATGTTGGAATTATCTGACAACAATTTCAAAGCAGCCAGCATAAAATGGTTCAACAAGTAATAAAAAAATTATCTTAAATGAAAAAATGGAATATCCTAGCAAAGAAATAGGAGTTATAAAAAAGAAACAAAATTCATTCATGAAACAGATAAATGCGATAACAGAAATTAAAAGCTTGCTAGGTGGGCTCAGTAAGAGAGGGTGGAAGGCAGGAGATATGATCAGTGAACTTGAAAATGCATAGAATTTCCATAATCTGAAAAACGGAGGAAATAGACTGAAAATAATGAACAGAACTTCACAGACCAATAACAAAAGATCCAACATTAATATTATCAGAGTTGGGGAAGAAGAGGAGAAAGTGAGTGGGGCTGAAAGAGTATTTGAAGAAATAATGGGTAAACATTTCCCAAATTTGGTAAAAGAAATACACTCAGATTCAAGAAGTTTAATATATCCCAAATAGTATGAACCCAAAGAAATACACACCAGGACACATCATACTAAACTTCTGAAAAGATAGAAAGAAAATATTGAAAGCAGGCACAGAAACATGACTTGTTATCTTCAGGGGCACATCAACTGGAATGACAGTGAATTTCTTATCTAAAGCCATGGGGGCAAGTAGGAAGTGGCACAATATTTTTCAAGTGCCAAAAGAAAAGAACTGTAACTACTGATCTACACAAGCATTGATGAATTTAAAAGATGTCATGCTGGATTAAAGGATGTGATGTTTGAAGTTATACATTAAGTTGACTTGGTAGATAGCTGGTAAAACATTATTCGTAAGTGTGTTTGTGAAGGTGTTTTTGGAAAATATTATTAGTATTTGTTTATAGTTTTTGTTTGCTTTCGGAAGTGTGCAATTTCTTTAATTTTTTCAGATTAGTATTTGATTCAATAGACAAACAAGATCTGCCCTCACAAATGTGGGCAGCCCTTCTAGTTCATGGAGGGTCTAAATAGAACAAAAAGGGCAGAGGAAGTGCAAATTCTCTTTCTCCTTGAGCTGGGACATACTTCTCCTGCCCTTCGACATCAGATCTCCTGGTACTCAGGTCTTTGAACTCAGACTGGTAGTTTCACCATTCACTCTGTTGGTTCTCAGGCCTTTGGACTCAGACTGAATTGTGCCACCAGTTTTCATAGGTCTGCAGGTTACAGATGGCATACTGTGGGATTTCTTGGCCTTCATAATTATGTAAGCCAGTTCTGATTCTAGATCTCCTCTTATCTCTGTATCTATCCACAGAGATAGAGAATCTATTATTTCTCTAGAGAGATAAGATTGATATGGACAGGTGACAGGGAAATGCCGGGTAGAAGACATGGTTCCCTTCAATGGCCCCACCCTCAAGCCAGGAAACCTGCAGCCCTAAATGGGAACAGGCATTCCTGTTTTTGCACCCAAATGTTGCCTTTTGGCCCACCATGCCCCCCTATTCTGAACCCTTATAAACCCCAAGCCCCAGGCTCCACAAGCAGAAGAGCAGAAGGTCAGAAGAGCAGGGTGGCAGAGAAGGAGAGAAGAGAAGGAACGTCTGAACATCGAGAGGTGGTTGGCTGGGGATGGTTGGAGAAGAGATTGGTAACGGGACAGCCAAACACCAGAGGAAGATCATCTTCCCACTGCAACTCCTCTCCAGCTCTCCATCCACCCCGCTGAGAGCCACTTCTGTCCGGCAATAAAATCCCCCACATTTACCATCCTTCAATTTTTCCATGTGACCTGATTCTTCCTGGATGCCAGACAAAGACCTTGGTACCAAGAGGG
>NW_012117066.1:1749950-1751936 GCF_000951035.1 Colobus angolensis palliatus | reverse complement strand
AGTGCAGTGGTGTGATCATGGCTCACACCAACCTCAAGCTCCCAGGCTCAAGCAATCCTCCCACCTCAGCCTCCCTATCCTCATAGCCAGGACTACAGCAGCACACCACCATACCCGGCTAATTTTTGTATTATTATTTTTTTAATAGAGACAGGATCTTGCCATGTTGCTCAGGCTGACACTGTGAATAAAACAACATCAGTGTAATCTTTACAAGTGAATTTCATCCATGATTTGATTGTGTAAATGTTTGATTTTTATTTCTTTAGACTATTGTTTTGTTTCTGGTTTTATGTTGGGTTGGTATTTCCTGTGAGTTACTATTTTTCTTTAAAATAGGAATTTTTCCTACTCTTCAAAGATTAGAACAAATGTCCAATTTTGGCTGTTTCATGAATGAGTCTTGTCCATCTTTGTACAAACTTGCCTCATCTTCACATCTTTATTGAGAATAATATCACTCATCTACATTTAACTTTCAACCTCATCCTCTCCATTAATCATCTATTTGAGTGACCCAGGTTTTTGACCTTTTCCATGTTTACATCAGTCCTATAGGTGATTGGGCAGCCATTGAAGTATTATTAGAGACATTTTCCCTATCCCATTAAAACCCTGTATGCCCATGCATTACTACTTCCTACTCATAAGCTCCTTTTAACTTGTTAAAGTCTTGCTTGAATTAAAGACTTGTTTAAACACAAAATTTAGACTTTTACTCAACAAAAGTTATTGATTGATTGGTGGTTTACAGTAGGACTTCATTCTAGTCAGTATAGCTGCTGGCAGTACAGCTGGTCAGCCTTTAATGCATTGCTGCTTAGAGTCAAAGCATATACTTTGAGTTCATGGCATGATTTATCTTTTTGGTCTTCTGTAGTCTCCTTCTCCATCCCCATCAGTCTTAACCAGTCTTCTTATGTTATAACTAATATTTGGGGATTTGTGCAGAATGCTATTTTAGATAAGCAAAAATGAGTCAAAAGATTAGGGGAGTTTAATATTTTCTTTTAAAAAGCATTTTATAGTTATAAGAGCAATTTTGAGTGGTAGAAACGCTTTGACATTTTATTTCCATTTCCTACTTTTAGTTTTTTTCTATTTGTTTTAGATATTAGAGAATTATTAAGCTGAACTCTTCAACTGATAAAAAGCATGCCATCTTAAACATAAGCAAGGCATATTTTTAGGTTAAATTTCACATAGAAAACAATGTATTTTTGTGAAATTCTGTGTAGATATACTTTTTAAAGTATTTATTGACGTGTTTATTTTATTTTATTTTATTTTTTGAGATGGAGTCTCGCTCAGTTGCCCAGGCTGGAGTGCAGTGGCATGATCACGCTTACTGCAACCTCTGCCTCCCGAGTTCAAGTGATTCTCCTGTCTCAGCCTCCTGAGTAGCTGAGAGTTTAGCTGCCCACCACCACACCCAGCTAATTTTTGTGTTTTTAGTAGAGACCGGGTTTCACTTTGTTGGTCAGGCTAGTCTCAAACCCCTGACCTCAGGTAATCCAGCAGCCTCAACCTCCCAAAGTGCTGGGATTAGAGGCGTGAGCCACCGTGCCTGATCGACATGTTATTTTTTTAAAAAGGCTTTACTGGGGTATATTTGTCACATGTTTTAACTGTACAATTCCAAGCTTTTTAGTATATTTATAGAGCTATGCAGGCAAGATATACTATTAAAAGTGGAAGTTGAGAAAGCTCTTCTGATAATATCTCTTGATTTGGTGATGGTCATATCTGTGATCTCAGTGCTTTGGAAGGCCAAGATAGGGGAATCACTTGAGGCCAGGATTTGAGACCAGCCTGGGCAACACAGCGAAACGCTGTCTCTACAAATAATAAAAATAAAAATATCTGTTCATTTGAAGTAACATTTTTTTTTAAGACAGGGTCTCATTCTGTCACCCAGGCTGGAATGCAGTAGCATGATCACAGCTCACTGTGGACTTGACCTTCTGGGCTCAAGTGATTCTCCCA
>NW_012117066.1:1747803-1748177 GCF_000951035.1 Colobus angolensis palliatus | reverse complement strand
ACTCTCTATTAGTCAGAAGTTTTGCAAGCAGGCAGAATTCATTTTACCAATTATAGGATTTTCCCTCAGTTGCAGTCAAGGTTCATAAAATTATAGGTCTTTATCTTTAATTAGACTTTTTTTGAGACAAGGTCTTGCTCTGTTGCCTGGACTGGAATGCAGTGGCACAGTAATAGCTCATTGCAGCTTTGAGCTCATGGGCTCAAGGAATCCTCTGCCTCAGCCTCCAAAGTGTCTGGGACTGCAAGTGCATGCCATCATCCCTGGCTAATTTTTTTTAAAAACTTTGTAGAGATAGGGTCTTGCTCTGTTGCCCAGGCTGGTCTCAAACTCCTGGCCTCAAACAACCTTTCTGCCTCGGCCTCCCAAAGTGC
>NW_012117066.1:1746781-1747443 GCF_000951035.1 Colobus angolensis palliatus | reverse complement strand
TTTTTTTTCAATCAATGTTGACCAGGTTGGCCTCGAACGTGTAGCCTCGCCTCCCCGAGTGCCAGGGCAACCGGCCTGAGCCACCGCGGCTCCCTAGTCTTGATCTTGATAGTGACTTGATTAAGCTATCTGTTTAACATCAAATATGCAAATTAATACTTTCTTTGAGTGGGAATATTAAAAATGCAGAAAATATTGGAGTAGTTTTTCATTTTAAATAAATTGTCCTCTGTATATTTAAGGTATACAACATGATATTATGGGATACATATAGATGGTTAAAAGATTACTGCAGTGAAGCAAATTAACGTATCCTTCAACTCACATAGTTACCCATTTTTTCTTTGTTTGGTGGCAAGAGGAGCTTAAAGTCTCATTTAGTGTGAATCCCAAATACAGCACAATTTTATTACCTGTATTTCTCATGTTGTACATTATATTTCTAGACTTGTTCATCCTACATATCTGCTACCTTGTATCCTCTGAGCTACGTCTCCGCATTTTCTCACTTGCCCCCCAAGTAATCAAGTAATTTCTTTCTTTCTTTTTTTTTTTTTGAAGCAGTGTCTCTCTCTGTCCTCCCAGGCTGGAGTGCAGTGGCTTGATCTCAGCTCACTGCAAGCTCTGCCTCCTGGGTTCACGCCATTCTCCTGCCTCAGCCT
>NW_012117066.1:1745232-1745731 GCF_000951035.1 Colobus angolensis palliatus | reverse complement strand
TGTTATACAGCCATGAGAAGTGGTTCTGTTGAACACGTTTATTTTATCAGATCCCAATTCTAAACCAGGCATAGAATGGAAACCATGAAGATAGGCTGGAATAA
Organism: Colobus angolensis palliatus; assembly: GCF_000951035.1. Taxonomy (NCBI): domain Eukaryota; kingdom Metazoa; phylum Chordata; class Mammalia; order Primates; family Cercopithecidae; genus Colobus; species Colobus angolensis. Next base: position 1,745,627 of record NW_012117066.1, on the reverse strand, counting down.
CTTCTGAATGTTTGAAAATAGAGGACTTAAAAATAAATATCAAGTGTTTTGGTTTTGTTTTTTATTTTCCTTTGTTTTTTGAGACAGAGTCTCACTCTGTCACCCAGGCTGGAGTGTGATGGTGCAATCTCACCTCATTGCAGACTTGACCTCCCGGGCTCAGGTGATCTTACACCTCAGCTTCCCAAGTAGCTGGGACTGCAGGCGCATGTCACCGTGCCAAGCTCATTTTTTATATTTTTTGTAGAGACACGGTTTCACCATGTTGCCCAGGCTGGTCTAGAATTCCTGTGCTTAAGCGATCCTCCCACCACAGCCTCCCAAAGTGCTAGGATTACAGGCATGAGCCACCACGCCTGGCTGAAAATCCCAGGTTTTTAAGTATCAGCACTACC
>NW_012117066.1:1744260-1745182 GCF_000951035.1 Colobus angolensis palliatus | reverse complement strand
GATCCTCCCACCACAGCCTCCCAAAGTGCTAGGATTACAGGCATGAGCCACCACGCCTGGCTGAAAATCCCAGGTTTTTAAGTATCAGCACTACCTCTTCAGTCTTTTCTATTACTATGTTGTGCTCAGTGGTATTTTTATTTAATTAGAGCCGTGCTGTTCAATAGAACTTTCTTTGAGGATGGAAATCTTTTATGTCCCTGCTGTGTGGCACAGAGCCACTAGTCACATGTGGCTTTTGAGCACTTGACACATCTTGTGCAGCACAGGAACTGCATTTTTAAGGAATTGATAAGCCACACGTGGCTACCGTATGGGCCAGGGTCGGACTGGATGATCTGTAAGGACTCTGCTTCATCAGTGTCATTTTTTAACTGACAGAAACCTTTAGTTTGTTTTTTTAAAAAGCAATGTGTTTATTTAAAAGAATTCATAAAATACAAATAAATAAATTAACTTATTACTTAGGCATATATCCTTCCATACTTATTTTTCTGCATATGCATTTTGGAAAATGGAATATCTGCCATTTTTTAAATCTGAGGTATGGTCTACCCCTAAAAATATATGATTCTAACGTTCTCACTTTTGTTGGCATCTGATCAGTGTATAGAAAAACAGTTAAAAGACAGAGGATGGTTAAGGGATTACATGAAGAGAAAATGTGATTGAGTGTGGTAGACTTGGGCCTACCTGAATGTCGAGAGAACGACTGTTTTCCAATAAGAAAATTCCATTCGAGGATCCTAGCAGGAAGGTCTGAAGTTCACTGCAGAAAGCAAGCTACATAGTACTAAGCCACTAAAGGGACATGGAGCCAGGATTTCCTACTTTGGTAATATTCTCATTACGCCCTTTTGGGATCCCAGCCTTGTTGATTAGCCTCTCTGCTTTCTCTCCTTGTAGTTCAACCTGCCTGTTT
>NW_012117066.1:1737522-1737857 GCF_000951035.1 Colobus angolensis palliatus | reverse complement strand
GCATGCTATGGATTTTCCATTTTTATAGGCTCTGTATCTCAGTTAAGGTAATACTGGTAATTTTTGTACTGTATTTGAAGATGAAAAATATAGGCTAAAATCACAGATCTTGCATAGAAACTGGGTAATGAAGATAGCTCTGGAAGTAAACATAGACACACACACGGACACACATATACATAAGGTACACACACATATATTTTTTAAAGTTTTAAAGCTTTTAAAGCCCCTCCATTCTCCCAGAGTGGACAACCTCTCCCCTCCCTTAGAGTGGGTGGGGACAGCAGTTGCAGGGGCAGCTTTCCTTGTGAGCCACGAGTCCCTCTGGACACACT
>NW_012117066.1:1730239-1732511 GCF_000951035.1 Colobus angolensis palliatus | reverse complement strand
GGAGTTATGGGACAAAGGGTCCAAGATAGGCAGAAAAGAAAATGTTGCCAGTTGATGGGGAAGAACGGAAGTCAGAGGGCTTAGACACTGAGGGACAGAACATCTCCATGTGCACTCTCATCTCTTGTAGTCAGCAACAGGTATCGACGGAGAGGGCCCTACATCATCTGCACCCCTCAAGGATCTGGAGGTAAGAGGCCCTGGGCGGAGGTGCAGTGACCCTGCAGGCCAGCCCTCCAACCTCCTCCCACAGCGGGGACTGGGTGCCCCTCTGCCAGCTGAGACAGCCCACACACACCCCAGCCCTAATGATTGTTCTCTCTACCTCTCCCCCACTCCTCCTCCACCTCCTCTTCTCTACATGCACCTCAGAGCCTGTGCCAAGAACTACCAGCAGCCCTGGACTCGAGGTCCGTAAAAATCAATCAACTGAATAACATCATCAAATCTTTGGTAAGAGTCCAGTGGGGTCCCCTGATTCCAGGCTGCCAGTCCCGGGCTCCAGTTTCTCCTTGGGGCCCTGAAGAAAGGGACTGGGGGTCCCTGGTGCCAAGTGCAAATAGGGAGCAGGGGCACCCAGACCTCACTTGGAGGGACCCCAGAGCACGCAGCGTGGCTGTTCTTTTGCTGCCCTCTTTGCCGACTCCCTTCTCTCCACACACCCCTGCTCTAGTCCTTGCTACACACGCCCTGGGGTTGTTGCCTCTCGGGGGAGTGCGAGCCTGACTGGTTGTCAGGGGCCCCGTATTTCTGCCATGACTCCGTCCCTAATTTGCTCTTTGATTCTGGACAAGTCACCTCTCCTTTCTGGACTCGTGTTTCCAGAGGGGGTAGTGAGTATCAAAGGTGTCTGTTAGCTCTGAGAGTCCGAGATTTAAAGGCCCCCTAGAATGGAAACCTCAGGGCCAAGAGGTACTGTCTGTCCTTTTCCGTTAGCCTATATCTGCTGTGAAGAACCGTACCTGGCCCGTTCGTGTGCAGTAAATGTTTACTGAATGAACGCACTTTTCTAAATCACAAGTGGGCAGAAGGGGGGGCCTTTCTCAAACTCCATCTCTAGAGGTTTATGTTCCTGTCCTCTCAAGAGATTCCACATTCAGACTTTTGAGTTCTGTGGCTGTGGGCAAAAACCAACAAAGACCCAAATCCTCTGTCCTTGGGAGCTTGAGGAGAGTTGACCAGTTCGTGTTCCCATTGGGTCTGAGAACTTTGCCTTTAAAATCCATTCCTGGCCCCTGCCTACTGCTTCCTGGCCTGGGGAATAGAGTTGAGTGGGGCCACCCTCCGTCACCTTAATTTGACTCTCCCCACAGGAACAAAAGAAGAAACAAGTGGAACATCAGCTGGAAGAAGTAATGCGATTTCTTTGTTTCCTTGCGACATGACTGCTGGGTTTGGGGGGCACTCAGACGTAGAGGCCCCAGTCTCGCCTACTCCCAACCTGGGGAAGAAGGCTCACCCCTTAGATTGCACCCCATCCCAACAGGGTCCCTGATAACCTGGTCTCATGGGTGGGCCTGTCCTGGGACATTGGTGGCATTCTGGGGCATGTCTCTTGCTGTGCCATCTCTGCCTCCTCCTGGTAAGAGCTCTGTCTTCCTCTTCCTGTAGGAAAAGAAGGCAAACAACAAGAAACAGAAAATGGAAAGGGAACTAGAGGTGAGTGGAGGGTGTGAAGTTTTCTCTTGTCCTCCGGAGAATGTTTCTTTCCTTCTCTTCCAGCACTTGCTTGGCTTTTCTCCCAAAGGTTCAAATCCAGAGATTGAATAGACAGATAGAGAAACTAAATACAGACCTGTATCACACGGAACGTTCTCTCAGATACTTTGAAGGTGAGAATCTGGGCACCCTGTTATCCTTCAACCTGGCACTTTGAAAGGTCTTTAGGGAGAGTCCTTTGGGCCCCATCTCAACTCTCTCATTACAGAAGAGTCCAAGGATCTGTCTGGCCGCCTGCAACATATAGTGCAGTGTATAGGAGAGTTAGAGCGGGCTCTCTCTGCTGTCCCCGCCACACAGGAGGAGAAAGAGATCAGTGTGAGTTCAACCACCTGCCCCTGGGAGCCCGGCTTCGCAGATGGAGGAGTGAGCCTAAAGGTCCCTTCTGCAGGGTGGAGTGTCCTGCCCAGAAGGCATCATGGCCATTTCTTGCTGCTTTTGTGTCTGGTTGTTAGAGGCAGCCTGGGGAGGAGTCAGCTGCTGTGGGTGAGTTGGGGGGTGCGGTGGGGAGCGAGCACTGGACGCAGAGCTTGGAGGCCAAGTGCCTGCCCTG
>NW_012117066.1:1722587-1724429 GCF_000951035.1 Colobus angolensis palliatus | reverse complement strand
AGCAGGAGGAGAGACTTCGTGAGCAGGAGGAGAGACTTCAGCAGCTGGCCGAGCCACAGAGCGGCGTCGAGGAGCTGGTGCGTTGCCCCACCTGGGGAGCCTGCCCTCCTCCCTAGTCCTCCAGGCCTTTGTTTCCGTGAAATATTACTTCTAAAGGCACCTGTGAGCCAGAGTCCTGCTCTGGTAGCTGTGGGAGAGAGGGGATGATTTTTCTAACCTGCCTCCACCCTTCCTGGTGCCATGGGAGGCAGACACCAAGTTCTGGGGTCTCCAGCTGCAGTGGGTGGCTGCTGATTGCTTCTCTCTGTCCAGAACAACGAGAACAAGAGCGCACTGCAGGTGGAGCAGCAAGCAGCGGAGCTACTGGAGAAGCTGGGCAAGGTGAAGGAGACAGTAACCTCTGCCCTATCCAAGAAGGGCTGGGAGGCGGGCACCAGCCTCTGGGGAGGGGTGTGCCAGGCCAGAGGCAGCTGCAGCCAGGGGGCAGGTTACCCCAGCACCCTCCAGGGCAGTCTTGTGACTGCTTCTTCCTTCCTGCCTTCTGACTTTTAGAGGTCGGTACCCCTGGGCTACTCCCAGGTCTGGAAATCGTCATCCCAGCTAGAGGCATGGAGCCCCCAGTCATAGGGAAAGAGACAGTGGTATAAGAAGCTCCTTATGCCAGGCACGGTGGTTCACACCTATAATCCCAGCACTTTGGGAAGTTGAGGCAGGAGAATCACTTGAGGTTGGGAGTTTGAGATCAGCCTGGCCAACATGGTAACATCTCTACTAAAATTACGAAAACAAACAAACAAATAAAACGGGCATGGTGGTGCATGCCTGTAATCCCACCTACTCAGGAGGCTGAGGCACGAGAATCTCTTGAGCCCAGGAGGTGAAGGTTGCAGTGAGCTGAGATTGCACCGCTACACTCTAGCCTGGGCCACAGAGTGACACTCTGTCTCAAAACAAAACAAAAAGGCTCCTTAGGTTACAACTGGATTCCAGCCTTGGTTTCACTGGTCACCATTCAAGTACTTTGCATCTCTAAGTTTCTGTTTCTTTAACTTTCAAAGGAAGTTAGCATTTTCCTTACAGAGCTGCTGAGGATTAAATGAGATAATACATGGAAAGCACTAGGCCTGTAGCATGCTTAGCACATAGTGGTTGGCTCCCACTGCTTTTCCAGCAGTCTGTGGCCTACAGTTTAAATGGTGAGAAGAGGGTATGAGATTTGAGCCTGGGGAAGGAGGCATGGTGTTCTAGGAAGCGGAGGCAGTCACTTAGGCCTGGAGTAAGGGGCGAGGGTCCTGGCCAGGTGACAGAGCCCCACAGTGCCCTCGCGACCCTATTAATGGGCCCAGAATCTGGAAGCCAGCCACAAGGTGCCCTCATGCCCAGGGTCTTCCTGTAGGTGGAGCTGAAGAGGCAAGAGGCTCAGAGTCTGCAGCAGCAGCCAGACCATTACCTGGGTCACTTGCAGCAGTCCGTGGCCACCTATCAGCAGCAGGTGGCCACTTATCAGCAGCTGACCTCTGAGAAGGAGGCGCTGCACAGGCAGTTACTGCAGCAGACCCAGCTAATGAACCAGCTGCAGCGGCAGGAATCTTGGGGCAAACCGGTGGCCGAGATGGCCCGCCAAAAGTTGCAGGAGACCTAGGGGAGGGAGCTGCTGAAGACGGGGCTGTGAGGGGGACGACCTGGCAAACTCCGTGCCTTCTCACTCTTTCCTGGCCCCTTAGGAGCGCCTGGAAGCTGCCAGCCAGCAGAGCCAGCAGCTGAATGCCCCATTGAACCTCATGGCTCTCCCTGGGGAAGGTACAGGAGACCACTCAGAGGAAGAGGAGAGAGCCCCAGGAG
>NW_012117066.1:1720603-1721038 GCF_000951035.1 Colobus angolensis palliatus | reverse complement strand
AAGCACAGCAAATTCCTGGCCGCTGCCCAGAACCCTGCTCATGAGCCCAGTCCAGGAGCCCCACCCCCCCAGGAGCTTGGGGCTGCCGACCAGCATGGTGGTGAGTAGAGCCCTCATGCAGGGCGGGCAGGCAGGAGCAGGGGAGGCTCGCACTGTGCTCAGATCCCCGCCTCCCTCTCTCCAAAGATCTTTGTGAGGTGAGCTTCACCGACAGTGCCGAGCCTGCGCAAGGAGAGGCCAAGGAGGGTTCTCCCAACGACAACCCTACTGCACAGCCCATCGTGCAGGACCACCAGGAGCACCCAGGCTTGGGCAGCAACCGCTCTGTGCCATTCTTTTGCTGGGCTCGGCTGCGGAGAAGGAGATAAACATCACAATCATCAAAGAGCTGGTCAAGACATTTTTGAAAAAGAAACAAAGTTATGGGGTTAATCT
>NW_012117066.1:1718896-1720553 GCF_000951035.1 Colobus angolensis palliatus | reverse complement strand
AGAAGGAGATAAACATCACAATCATCAAAGAGCTGGTCAAGACATTTTTGAAAAAGAAACAAAGTTATGGGGTTAATCTCCTACACAATCCATTTACTTCATTTGAATGTTAGAGACACTCATGATTATTTGTGCTTCTAATTTATAGTTTAAGTTTACTTGTAAAAATTTAAAAGAGAGTGGGTCTCTGTGGCCTTCACTGAGGTTCACTCTGGCATCCTTTAGCATTTTTCTTTTTTAATTTCGTAATTGTAGGCCATTAGCGTGCATATCGAGTTTGCCCTTACGTGGTGGGAGTTCAAACACCCAAAGACCCAGTGTTTGCACAAAACTGTTCTTACCGTTTGGAATAGGCTGCCATGCTTTTTTAATGTTGTTTAATGGCAACACTGGAGTAGGTATACTTAAGAGAAATAAAGTATCAATATAATTCAAATATAAAATAGGATAATATTTTTATAAGGTAGCTGGACCTCATTATTTGCATGGCTCTATAGTCACTCAGATCCTGCAAATTCTATGATTAATGATTCAATTAAATATCTTCTTGGCCTGCTGCTTAGCTCAATACAAAAAAAAAAAAAGAAGAAAAAACCTCTTATTTTGTAAGATATCTTTAAGTAGTGTCTACGTTTACCTTAGTGAAAGTATTGAGAACTCTGTTTTGCTCATAATTTACTTTAAAAAAAAAGTCTGGTTTTGGACTTAGGAATTTATAGTCTAATACATATATTATGAAATATGCAAATATATGAATATTTATATAAAGAAACTATACATTATTAATAAATAATTTGCATATGTTATGAATTAAAATATCTGAATAAAATTTTTGTTCCCATGAAAATATGTATTCCTTCTCTAGAAAAACAAGGATTTAGAATACTTTAAGAAAGAAAGACAGATATGCTGGAAAAACATTCTTAGTTCTTTAATCCCCTTGTCTTTATTTACAAGAAATCATTTCTGTAACAATTCTACCTGCTGCTCGGAAGTGCTGTGGAAGTACTGTTTATACTTAGAGAACATATTTGATTGCAATAATTTTCTTAAAATTATTTTTTTCACATGAATTTCGATTCAAAATAGCCCAAGAACCAAGACATTCACAAAAGTTGACTTTAGGACAGAATTTTTCTATGTCACCTATGAAAATGTATGTATACACCACTGCTTCAGATAATTTTAAAAATAATGATTTAACTGTGCGTTACCAGAAATATCAAGGATCATATTGAATTATGGTTGTATATAAAGAGATAACTATCTATAATAATGAGTAAAACCAAGACTTACAATGGACATGCGTATGCTACTCCATAGACGATAGAAGTGTCTCATGGACAAAAAGGGTACACAGTCCCTCTCCCTGTACATGCAGTGGGCAAGTGCTGACATGGCTGGGCCTATTCTTTGAGATCCTTACCTTTATTTCATAGTTTATACTACATGACCTGCAGCAAGCCAGACTCCAGCATCAGCTCCACTGACTACTTCTGATGTGGAATTCTCACTACTTTGCCCCCTCATCTGCTTACGAGCTGATGGACTTTCTCCATCAGCTGGGCATGAGGAAGCGAAGGGAAGAAAACGAATGAAAAACAAATTTTAGACAGTTCCTTTCCTCCCTCTGAAAGTTTTAGTCTTTGTGTACACA
>NW_012117066.1:1715142-1715566 GCF_000951035.1 Colobus angolensis palliatus | reverse complement strand
GGAGGTTGAGGCAGGCCTCGGAGAAAAGCAGCGAGGCTGAACAAAAGGCAGGGGTGCACCGCCGGAGGTCTGGGCACCCCCCGGCTCGACCGCACCCCCGGCTCGACCTGGGGGTTCGTGGAGTCCCTGGCTCCTATCCGTGGTGCGTGTCTCTCGCCCTGGGGGCACCCTGAAGTGGCAAGAAAGCCCCCTTCAAACATGGAGAGGCGGCCAGGCTTTCAGAGGGAGGTTGAGGCAGGCCTGGGAAAAAAGCGGTGAGGCCGAAGAGGAGGCCAAGGTGCTCCTCTGGAGGTCAGGGTCATCCTGGGAGCCCACCATTTCCTGAGCTGACAGGGAGTTCCACCCTAAAGGCCATCCTTTTCTACTGGTCAAAATGGGCTTCTCAGACATGTGATGGATGCCACTTACAGCCTTGACAAACTTC
>NW_012117066.1:1708671-1710062 GCF_000951035.1 Colobus angolensis palliatus | reverse complement strand
GATCTCGGCTCACTGCAACCTCTGCCTCCTGGGCTCAAGCGATTCTCCTGCCTCAGCCTCCTGAGTAGCTAGGATTACAGGCATGCGCCACCACACCGGGCTAATTTTTGTATTTTTAGTAGAGACGGGGTTTCGTCATGTTGGCCAGGCTGGTCTTGAACTCCTGACCTTGTGATCTGCCTGCCTTGGCCTCCCAAAGTGTTGGGATTACAGGCGTGAGCCATTGCGCCCAGCCATCTTGTTTTGTATTATGGAATGTTTCTTTTTCTTTCTTTCTTTCTTTTTTAAGACGGAGTCTTGCTCTGTCACCCAGGCTGGAGTGCAGTGGTGTTAGCTCACTACAACCTCAGCCTCCCAGGTTCAAGCGATTCTTCTGCCTCAGCCTCCCGAGTAGCTGGGACTACAGGCACACACCACCATGCCCAGCTAATTTTTGTATTTTTAGTAGAGACGGGGTTTCACCATATTGGCCAGGCTGAACTCCTGACCTTGTGATCCGCCCGCCTCGGCCTCTCAAAGTGCTGGGATTACAGGCATGAGCCACTGTGCCCAGCGGAATATTAAAAACATACATGCAACTAGAGAGAACAGTATAACCAGTGAATCTCCAGTGTACCTGGCATCCTGCTTCAATGATTATCTTAGTCAATCATATTTCATTGTCCTAGTTTGTTGTTTTGCTGGAGGTTTTTTATTTCCTTCAATTTTTATTCCTAACCACTAGATAACCAGGGATTGCTGAAGTTTTTTGTTTTCTGTTTTTTTTTTTCTTTGAGACGGAGATGGAGTCTCGTTCTGTCACCCAGGCTAGAGTGCAGCAGTGCTATCTCGGCTCACTGCAAGCTCCGCCTCCCGGGTTCACACCATTCTCCTGCCTCAGCCTCCCAAGTAGCTGGGACTACAGGCGCCCGCCACCTCGCCCGGCTAATTTTTTGTATTTTTAGTAGAGACGGGGTTTCACTGTGTTAGCCAGGATGGTCTTGATCTCCCGATCTTGTGATCCGTCAGCCTCGGCCTCCCAAAATGCTGGGCTACTTGGGAGGCTGAGGCAGGAGAATCGCCTGAACCCAGGGGGTGGAGGCTGCAGTGAGCTGAGATTGCACCACTTCACTCCAGCCTGGGCGAAAGAGCGATACTCTGTCTCAAAAAGTAAATAAATAAAATAAGATAGTATTGAATCATAACCCAATGTATAAAAGCCTGTATCTATATAAATAAATCAGTGGGGGCCAGGCACAGTGGCTCACGTCTATAATCCTAGCACTTTGGGAGACTGACAGGGGTGGATCACCTGAGGTCAGGAGTTTGAGACCAGCCTGGCCATCATGGCGAAACCCCATCTCTACTAAAAATACAAAAAATTGGCTGGGCGTGTTGGTGCGGGCCTGTAA
>NW_012117066.1:1708052-1708621 GCF_000951035.1 Colobus angolensis palliatus | reverse complement strand
GCCTGTGCAAATGCATGCCTGCAAAAGCTCTTCTTCTTCCATAAATGCATTGTTTGGGAGGAAACTAATCAAATCAACAGGAAATGTTTTTGACCTAATGCAGGAGTAGCTGTCCCAGGAGTTCCTGTCCTTATAACAGAACCAGATATACTCTATTCCAGAGGAGTAAAAAGGGGCTGCAGGGGTGGAGGAAGGTTGAGTGAGAGGAAGGGCCAGTGGCAGCCCCTTATTATGGATGGGACTAGGTTGGGCCCGGCATCTCACTAATCTAGTAAAATAAGTCTCTGTCCACTCTCAGCCTTTTATGACCCAGGACTGTTCAAGGAGGCCAAGGATCCAGAGAAGATGAAGACAAACCTGAAGATAAAAACCACTGTCCACAGAAGCAGGGCACTCTGCTACCAACTTCCAACACTCTCAAGAAGCACCTGTTTCAGTTTTTTCAGAGTTAAGGCCTTCTCCCCCACCCTTAGTGTGGGGGAAACAAGAGGAAACTATGGTGAGCTGCAGGGTCATGGCAGGCTCACTGGTCACATAACCAAAGACCTGTTCTTTCCCAACTACTGGCT
>NW_012117066.1:1702377-1702697 GCF_000951035.1 Colobus angolensis palliatus | reverse complement strand
ACAGAGCCAGACTCTGTCTCAAAATAATAATAATCAATCAATCAATCAATCAATGGGGAACTCAGACCTCTTCCATGCAGAAGAATTACAAATAACGTATGTAGACGTTCCACCCACATATTGTGATCTGCACATCGTGACTTCCTTCCAAAGAGTACAGTATGAAAAGCAGGGGCAAAACAGTACCTTTACAGTGGAGAAACTTGACAAACATTACCTCGGCCAGTGATTAAGTTTAATAAGGCCGGGCGCGGTGGCTCACGCCTGTAATCCCAGCACTTTGGGAGGCCGAGGCGGGCAGATCACGAGGTCAGGAGATT
>NW_012117066.1:1701766-1702142 GCF_000951035.1 Colobus angolensis palliatus | reverse complement strand
AGGCGGAGCTTGCAGTGAGCTGAGATCGTGCCACTGCACTCCAGCCTAGGCAACAGAGTGAGACTCCATCTCAGAAAAAAAGAAAAAAAAAAAAAGAAACAAGACATGAGGGAAATTGAGGAAATGTGAATATAGTGTGGACTTTAGTTGGCAACAATGTATCAATCTTTGTCAATAATTTAACAACAGGGCCGGGCACCATGGCTCATGCCTGTAATCCTAGCACTTTGGATCAACTGAGGTCAGGAGTTTGAAAGCAATATGGCCTACACGGTGAAAGCCTGTCATTACTAAAAATGCTAAAATTAGCCTGGCTGGTGGCACATGACTGTAGTCTCCGCTACTTGGGGTGCTGAGGCACAAGAATCCCTTGAAC
>NW_012117066.1:1696763-1701331 GCF_000951035.1 Colobus angolensis palliatus | reverse complement strand
AATTTTTCTGTAAATCTAAAACTATTCTAAAATTGTTTATTTTTCAAAAAAATTATTCTTTTGCCAGGCGCAGTGGCTCACTCCTGTGATCCCAGCACTTTGGGAGGCTGAGGCAGGCGGATCACCTGAGGTCAGGAGTTTGAGACTATCCTGGACAACATGGCAAAACCCCGTCTCTACTGTAAGTACAAAAATTAGCCAGGCATGGTGGTGGGCACCTGTAATATCCGCTATTCAGGAGGCTGAGGCAGGAGAATAGCTTGAACCCGGCAGGCAGAAGTTGCAGTGAGCTGAGATGGCACCATTGCACTCCAGCCTGGGCGACATGAGCAAGACTCCATCTCAGGGAAAAAAAAAAAATTATTCTTTTCAGAGACAAAGTCTTGCTCTGTCACTGAGGCTGGGGGGCAGTGGTGCAAACAGCTTGCTGCAGCCTCACATTCCTGGGGTCAAGTCATTCTCCTGCTGCTGCATCACTAGGACTATAGGTGTTTGCCACCACACCCAGCTAATTAAAACAAATTTTTTTTTTTTTTGTAGAAACAGGGTCTCTCTATGTTTCCTGGGCTGGTCTTGAATTCCTGACCACAAGCAATACTCCTGCCTCAGCCTACCAAAGTGCTGAGATTATAGGCATGAACCACCACACCCAGTCTTTGAAAGCAAAAAAACATAGTCTTACCCAATACAAATTTCATAAATCCTGGCTGGGTGTGGTGGCATGCACCTGTGGTCCCAGCTACTCGGGAGGCTGAGGTGGGAGGACCACTTGAGCCTAGGAGGTCAAGGCTGCAGTGAGTCATGACAGCACCACTGCACTCCAGCCTCAGTGACAAAGCAAGACCCTATCTCAAAAAAAAAGGAAATCCTTAATATCATACAAAATCCAGTTTATATTTAGTATTCCCTAACAGTCTCAAAAAACAGTTTCAAAAATGAAGATATAAACAAAGACCACATTTCACATGTAATAGTCTCGGCCCAGAGCAGTGGCTCACGCCTGTAATCCCACCATTTTGGGAGGCTGAGGTGGGCGAATCACTTGAGGTCAGGAGTTTCAGACCAGCCTGACATGGTGAAATCCCGTCTCTACTGAAAATACAAAAATTGGCTGGACACAGTGGCTCACGCCTGTAATCCCAGCACTTTGGGAGGCTGAGGCGGGTGGGTCACTAGAGCCCAGGAGTTTGACACCAGACTAGGCGACACGGCGAAACCCCGTCACTACAAAAAATACAAAAATTAGCCAGGTGTGGTTCAGGCCTGTGGTCCCAGCTACTCAGGAGGCTGAAGCAGGAGAATCGCTTGAGCTCGGAAAGCAGAGGTTGCAGTGAGCTGAGGTTGCACCATTGCACTCCAGCCTGGGCAACAGAGCAAGACCCTATCTCAACACAGTAGAAAAGATTCATCAGTAAGTTCATATAACGGCAACCTGATCCATCCATATAAAGTCTTCATCAACCTTTCACCTATTTGTTAAACAATGACTATTAAAACTACTAGGTCAAAGGTTGATGAAGACTGTATATGGGGCTGGGTGTGTTTTTCAACTTTAGCAGGCACCAAAATCAAGTGGAAGGCTTGTTAAAACAATGCTGGGGCTGGGCATGGTGGCTTATGCCTATAGTCCCAGCATTTTGGGAGGCCGAGGCTGGCAGATCACCTGAGGTCAGGAGTTTGTGACCAGCCTGGCCAATGTGGTCCAACCGTGTCCCTACTAAAAATACAAAAATTAGCTGGGCGTGGTGGCACCATTGCCGCGAGCCATTATCTCATTATTTCACTGCAAAAAATGATTTTCTACTATCATACATTCTGCATTTTTGGCTCCAGTTCCTCTCCCTCATCCCGCTACCTCCATAACTTCTGACTAGGTCTAGTACTATTTTGGACCTCAAGATGACTAAATCCTAGTAGCCAAAATTTATGGCTGTAGTTGAAGCCAAGAGGATTTGAGGATTGTAGATCTGCTGCAGTGCTGGACCAGCAGCATCACCTGGAAACTTGGTAGAAATGCAAATTTTGGGGTTCTATTAGAAACCTACTGAATCAGGCCCGGTGTGGTAGCTCATGCCTATAATCCCAGCACTTTAGGAGACTGAGGCAGGTGGATCACCTGTCAGGAGCTCGAGACCAGCCTGGCCAACATGGTAAAAACCCATCTCTTGCTAAAAATACAAAAATTAGCTGGGCATGGTGGTGGGCGCCTGTAATCTCAGCTACTCAGGAGGCTGAGGCAGGAGAATCACTTGAACCCAGGAGAGGGAGGTTGCAGTGTGCCAAGATCAAGCTATTGCACTCCAGCCTGGGCAACAAGAGCAAACTCCGTCTTTAAAAAAAAAAAGAAGAAGAAAAAGAAAAAAGAAAAACCTACTGAATCAGAAACTCAGAGGTTGAGGCCCAGCAATCTGTTTTGTTTTGTTTGAGGCAAAGTCTGGCTCTGTGGCCCAGTCTGGTGTGCAGTGGTTCCATCTTGACTCACTGCAACCTCTGCCTCCCAGGTTCAAGTGATTCTCCTGGCTCAGCCTCTTGAGTAGCTGGGACTACAGGTGGACACCACCATGCCCGGCTAATTTTTGTATTTTTAGTAGAGACGGAGTTTCACCATGTTGGCCAGGCTGATCTCGAACTCCTGACCTCAGGTGACCTGCCAGCTTCAGCCTCCCAAAGTACTGGGAGTATAGGCATGTGCCACTGTGCCCGGCCCCAGCAATCTGGTTTAACAAGCCTTCCAAGTGATTCTGGTGCCTGCTAAAGTTGGAAAGCCACTGGACTAACATTGGCTGCCCCATGATGTCTTTCAGTCTAGCAATGATTTACTTAAGGTCCTACTATGTGCATGGCAACATGTTGGGTGCTCAGCATTAGATGCAAAGAACAAGGTCTGGTGAAAAGGTAACTGGTGACAGTTGGCAGTTGGCAGTGTGTTCTCAGCATATCACACAACTGGTGCAGGCGGTAAGATTCCAGGTGATTCCAAGGAAAGTTCGGTGAGTAGGCGTGGCTGGCAGAAGTTTTAGAGTTGATGCCAGCTAGGCCTTAAAGAAATATCCTTGGGAGACAGGGTTGACAGGGAAAAGAGGGAGGATTTCCAAGAAGGGAGACTGGGATGAACAAAGGCAAGATTCTGGAGAAGATGATAACCTTGCTAGCAAGAAAGCTTTCTTCCCTCTCTTCTCACCACCACTATTTCCGCAGTGCACTCTGGCAGTGTTCTTTCCTTGGGCCTTTTTCATGGTTACCTTCTAGCTCGTCCATAAACACATTCGTCACGTTGGTGTGTGTGTGTGTCCACGTTTCTGTGTGCTGCCGTGGGCGTGGGTGCTGGGATGCAGGATGTGGTAACACTGGCTGGTGAGTGCAGAGGGACGTCTGAGGAACGCTCTGTTCCTGCCAAGGGTGTCGTATGTGCAGAAGGGGCTGTGCCTGCTGTACATCAGAAGGATGTGTGGGCCAAGCGCGGTGGCGCAGCCTGTAATTAGCACTTTGGGGGGCCAAAGTGGGCGGATTACCTAAGGTCGGGAGTTCGAGACCAGTTTGGGCAACATGGTGAAACCCCCGTCTCTACTAAAAATACAAAAATTAGCCACACGTGGTGGCGAGCACCTGTAATCCCAGCTATTCGGGAGGCTGAGGTACAAGAATCCCTTGAGCCTGGGAGGCGGAGGTTGCAGTGAGCCGACATTGCACCACAGCACTCCAGCCTGGGCGACAGAGCAAGACACTGTCTCAAAATAAAAAATAAAAAGGATGTGTGTTCTGGGTGATGGTATAGCGCTTACGTGGGGGTAATAAACTGCCAGCCGTGCAGCACTGCGCTCACCAGTCCGCTCCGCTGAACAAGCAAAGCCCAGAATGCTTCCAGCTAAGCCCGGGAGAGGCGGGGCTGGGCTGAGGGGCAGAAGCTGGAATCTGCCGGCGGAGGAAACGCTACTTCTGCGGGGCAAGATGGCGGCGTCCAGACAGGCCTGGATCACGTAGGTGGTGGGGATGAAGGGACGGATTTCAGGTGATCTGGGCGGAGGATCCAGGGTAGCGTGTCCAATTTCTTTGCTGGAACCTGCCTGCGGGCCTTTGGTCTGTAAGGGAGCAACTGTGGCCTCCTCAGTGCATAGATCTCGGGCACGGCCCTTCAAGGGGCGGCAAAAGCTGAGACTGGGTGATTACTCATTGCAGAGTTGGGTGGTCCAGGAGGCTTAACTAGAACCCTTGACCAGAGCGGTAGGGGCTAGTCACGCGTCCCGACTCGGGATTGGATCCTGGCTCTGTAGGATAGGCTGCAATGTAAGAGCCCCAGAGACTCCTCAGAGGCCAAGATAAACCCAGAGGTCCATTGTTAGGACTACTTTTTTTACGAGTTACTCTTTTTTTTTTTTTGAGCCGGAGTCTCGCTCTGTTGCCCGGGCTGGAGTGCTGTGGCTGGATCTCAGCTCACTGCAAGCTCTGCCTCCCGGGTTTACACCATTCTCCTGCCTCAGCTTCTCGAGTAGCTGGGACTACAGGCGCCTGCCACCTCGCCCGGCTAGTTTTTTGTATTTTTTAGTAGAGACGGGGTTTCACCATGTTAG
>NW_012117066.1:1692737-1695388 GCF_000951035.1 Colobus angolensis palliatus | reverse complement strand
TTTACCTACCATCCAGGAAAAGGCACATCTGTGTACTTTGCTGTTGTCATGCTACAAACAGTACTTAATACAAGTTCTATGCCAAATTTAAGACGAAATTTTGTAGATAGGTCTTTGCTCACTTCATCCACTTCCTTCAGTTCTCTGCTTATCTAAGTTTTCTCCTTCAATATTGAGCTCTATTTTTAACCTTTAGGGATTTTTCCCACCTCTGAAATCCTGTAGCAGTGATCTTGTGTGTGATTAATTTGATCACTGGGATGTACTACCTTGTAAATGTATATGCGTGTTTACCATATTCTCTCACCCCAAATTTGGGTACATCATTAAACAAAGGAAGACCTTTACAATCTTGGAGACATCATTTTAACTGTAAACCTTTGGAATTTCTAGACTTGTGTGGGCAAAGAGAGATAATGAAGTGAGAAATTATTAAAAGACCCAGTATTTCAGCATGGTCTCTGTCTCCCCAGTAAGCCCCTTGAACCCAGGGACTGGATTTTACCCCCATTTCTTTATATGTACAGCCCCTTGTACACCGCTCTGCCCAGAGTAAACTCGCAAAAAATGTTTTTGATAATGTTTGTAAGGTCACACCGTCACACTAAATGCACTAAATGTGCAAAATTAGGCAAGTTACGTATGATCTTTTTTTTTTTTTTCTGAGACAGACTCTCGCTCTTGTTGCCCAGACTGGAGTGCAATAGCACGATCTCAGCACACTGCAACCTCCACCTCCTGGGTTCAACTGATTCTCCTGCCTCAGGCTCCCGAGTAGCTGGGATTACATGAAATTGTTTCACCATTTCTACCCCTTTTAGCCTTGGTTGAAACAACCATTTCAACCCCTGTGTTGGGAGGTGTTTCCAGTGCTGGCTTAGGTATTAGATCTGATCCTGCTTAGAAGTAGATGAAGAAAAGGTAAGGAAATGTGTCATTCAGCACTTTTTTTTTTTTTTTTTTTGAGAAAGAGTCTCATGCTCTGTCTCCAGGCTGGAGTGCAATGGCACGATCTCAGCTCACTGCAACCTCCGTCTCCCGGGTTTACGCCATTCTCCTCCCTCAGCCTCCCGAGTAGCTGGGACTACAGGTGTGTGCCACCATGCCTGGCTAATTTTTTGTATTTTTAGTAGAGATGGCGTTTCACCGTGTTAGCCAGGATGGTCTCGATCTCCTGATCCCGTGATCCGCCCGCCTTGGCCTCCCAAAGTGCTGAGATTACAGGCATGAACCACCGCACCCAGCCTTCATTCAGCACTATTGTTAGTCCCAGCTATCTAGCTTGTCTACCTCTCCATCTCACCCTCCTTCAACTTTTAGGAGGTGGTCAACTTCATCATATTCTCCCATGTACCATATTTATTCCCTGCTTCTTTTTTTCTTTTTTCTTTTTTTCGAGATAGAGTCTAGCTCTGTCACCCAAGCTGGAGTGCAGTGGTGCAATCTTTGCTCACTGCAACCTTCGCCTCCTGGGTTCAAACCATTCTCCTGCCTCAGCCTCCCAAGTAGCTGGGACTACAGGCACACGCCATTACGCCTGCCTGATTTTTTTGTGTTTTTAGTAGAGATGGCGTTTCACCATGTTGGCCAGGCTGGTCTTGACCTCCTGACCTCAAGTGATCCACCCCCCTCAGCCTCAAAGTGCTGGGATTACAGGCGTGAGCCACTGCGCCCGGCCCTATTCCCTGCTTCTGTACCTTTGCCCAGCTATCCCTTCTGGCTGGAGGCCTATCTCATCCTTCAAGGTCTGGTTCAGTGATTTTCAACTAGGGGTGATTTTTTTCCGAGGTGACATTTGGCAATGTCTGGCGACATTTTTGCTTGTCACAACTGGGGGAGGAGGTTTGCTGATGGCATCTAGTGGGTAAAAGCCAGGAATGCCGGTAAACATCCTACAGTGCACAAGATCGCTTCCCACAGCGAAGAATGATCCAGCCGTAAAGATCAACAGTCCCTGTTGAGAAAGCTTAGTGTAGTTCCAGCCTTTGTGCTTCGGGAGATTCTTGATAGTTCTTCCCCATCTGCCTCACTATTCCAGACTTCAGGACACCCAGGCACCCACAGCACTAGGCGGTAGAACATAGTGAGTAAGAGCATGGACTGACTGGGATTGAATCCTAATCCTAGCACTTACTTACACTGAGACCTTGGGCAAATACTTAACTTCTCAGCACTCTTTTCTCAGCTGTAAAATGTGAATAATAGTAGTAACCTACCTCATAGACTGTTATGAGGATTAAATGAATGACTATGGAAAAAGTGCTTAGAGAACAGTATGTGGTGCATACTAAGTGTTCAATAAGTGTTAGCTATAACAATATTTTTATTATTACCAGCATCTAGCTCAGGGGTTCCAAAACTAGCCAGCCAGCTTGCAGGCATCTTTGGCGAGTCCAGTGTTTTTTGTTTTATAATTGAGATACAGTTTATATACCACAGAATTCATCATTTCATTTTAATATTATTATTATTATTATTATTATTTTGAGACGAGTCTCACTCTGTCATCCAGGCTGGAGTGCAGTGGTGCGATCTTGGCTTAACGCAGCCTCTGCCTCCCAGGTTCAAGTGATTCTCCTGCCTCGGCCTCCTGAGTAGCTGGGATTACAGGCACATGCCACCACGCCCAGATAATTATTGTATTTTTAGTA
>NW_012117066.1:1690157-1690912 GCF_000951035.1 Colobus angolensis palliatus | reverse complement strand
TGTCTCTATGTTAATTTTTTTTTTTTTTCCTTTGTGCCAAGATTATGTAAAGTCTTAAGCTTTGGAGAAGCTGGGTGAAGACTATATATGGAAACTGTTCATACTATCTGTATAAATCTGTAAATCTAACATAACAAATCACAAGTTTAAAAAGTATATAAATTTATAATATATAGAGGAAAATAGAAATGTGCATATTTTATCATGATACAAAACAAACATTTGATTGCTGATTTGTGTATTTATTTATTTATTTATTTATTTATTTTTGATACGGAGTCTGGCTCTGTAGCCCAGACTGTGGCGCAATCTCAGCTCACTGCAAGCTCCGCCTCCTGGGTTCACGCCATTCTCCTGCCTCAGCGTCCCAAGTAGCTGAGACTACAGGTGCCCGCCACTGCGCCCAGCTAATTTTTTGTATTTTTAGTAGAGACGGGGTTTCACTGTATTAGCCAGGATGGTCTCGATCTCCTGACCTCATGATCTGCCCGCGATGGCCTCCCAAAGTGCTGGGATTACAGGCGTGAACCACCGTTCCCTGCCAATCCTGTCCCTTAAAAAAAAAAAAGATTATATTGAATTATAGATTTGGGGAGTATTAAGTCTTCTAATTCATGAACATGGGATGTCTTTCCATTTGTTTAGGTCTTTATTCTTATGGTTATTAGTTTTTGTAGAGACATGATGGTCTGGCTTTGTTGCTCAGGTTCATCTTGAACTCCTGGCTTCAAGCAATCCTCCTGCCTCAGCCTCCC
>NW_012117066.1:1682469-1686017 GCF_000951035.1 Colobus angolensis palliatus | reverse complement strand
GGCCGGATCTCAGCTCACTGCAAGCTCTGCCTCCCGGGTTTACGCCATTCTCCTGCCTCAGCCTCCCGAGTAGCTGGGACTACAGGCCCGCCTCGTCGCCCGGCTCCTTTTTTTTGTATTTTTTAGTACAGACGGGGTTTCACCATATTAGCCAGGATGGTCTCGATCTCCTGACCTCGTGATCCGCCCGTCTCGGCCTCCTAAAGTGCTGGGATTACAGGCTTGAGCCACCACACCCGGCCCTACAGCCCAAGGTTTTTAATAATTTGCATACCTCTAGGCCAAGGTATGTTCTCTCCAGTTTGATACAGAATCATCACCCCCCCATTATGACATATCTGCCTGGCCCTTGATGACATTTTCCTCAGGTCTCCTGCTGGTTGTTCCTGAGAGTTTTATCACCCATAGATTATAAACAACCTAAGTTGGCTATAAATGTTGTTGCTAGGCTGATGACATCAGGGAAGGCTGAAGACGGAATGGCAATAAGGTATGAATGAAGAGGAATGAATTCATGTGAACCCAAGGATAAAGAAGATCGTCGCTGATGCCCAATAAAGAGAATCAGGGTTCAGTTGCAGAGGGCTCATATTCTTTCTTGCTCTTAGGGATGAATAAGAGGGAATCCCCGCACAGAGACACTGCTGGAGAGAGTCGTACTGGGGAGGCAGCTGGAGCAGCAAGATGCTGTCGCGACCAAAGCCAGGGGAGTCCGAGATGGACCTGCTGCGCTTCCAGAGTCAGTTTCTCGCAGCTGGTGCAGCCCCGGCGGTGCAGTTGGTGAAGAAAGGAAATAGGGGAAGTAGTGATGCCAACTCAGACCGGCCTCCGCTCCAGGACCATCGGGATGTGGTGATGTTGGACAGTGAGTGCCCGGGGGTGTGAGGCTGAGAAGTAGAGAGGGTACAGCCTTGGGCCCCTTCCTCTTCATGATGTGGTTGGATTCAGACACATCATTATTATTTCAGACACTGCATAGCCTCTGTTGCTTCAGCCCCATTTTACATAGGAAGAAACTGAGGCTCAAAGAGGTTAAATATCTCACCCAAGATGACACGGCTTGAGCCAGGGCCCCATGGCAGCTGTCTTTCTTCCCTAGCCTGCAGAGTCTTCCTAGTGTGTGCGTATACTCATGTTTGGGATCTTGTCTTTCTCAGATCTCTCAGATTTGCCCCCAACTTTGGTCCCTTCTCCCCTGAAGAGAGCCAGGTCCAGTCCTGGCCACCCCCTGCCTGAGGAGACATGATCAGCGCATCACTGCTGTCTTGACTAAGATTATTGTGCATCTCATTCCGGCTGAGTAGGGTAAGATGTTCCAGGGCAACAGGGATATTGGATGCTCGGGGCGGGTGAGCCTTATGAGTGGAGGGTGCTTCAGAAAGGTAGACTTTTACCCCCCGAGGTCAGGTTGGGGGCTGGGTTAGAATCACTCTGCCCTGAAGGGAGGAGGGTCCATAAGCCCCCCGAGTGAGGTTCTCATCGTTCAGAACTGGGCTAATAGGATAGGGTCCAGCCTAGGGAAGTCTCTCCATTGTGCTTTACAACTTTGTGCTTTGTTGCTACAGGAACGAGATACAAGTTCAGTGACTGTGAATCTGCCTATGCCCAGTGGCGTTGCTTTCCCTGCTGTGTTCCATCGCTCGCGGGACACACAGGTAGGGAAGGGTAAGCTTAGGTGGTGCTTAGGAGACAGACAGGTGAGTCTCACAGTGCATCTTCTTCAGGCAGGTAGTTTAGTGATGATAAGCAATTTCATTTACAAAGCAGGACTATACTAAGCACTTCATACCCATTACTTCTTTTACTCTTCATAACAAACTTAAAAAGATAGGTATCATGATGATACCTTGGGGATGAGGATTCCTTATTCCCATTTTTCAGATGAGGAAACTGAGACCCCAAAGAGATAAATAACTTGTCCAACACCACACACCTAATAGGTAGAAGAGCCAGAACTTCAACCCAAGTCTGTGAGATTCTAAGACCTTTATTCCTATAGACCTCTCCTTTTTCTGAGAACTAGGGTTGTGATCCCTGGAAATTGAGCAAAGCCCCTTTTATCTCTTTGTTCCAGAGGCCTTGATATAAAGAGGTTGAGAGGAAAGTGGGATAATGAGCATCAGTAACCTGGGCTTTCTTTTTGCTCCGCAGGGGAAATCAGCAACATCTGGTAAGAGAAGCATTTTTGCCCAGGAAATTGCAGCAAGGAGGATAGCTGAAGCCAGGGTCCCATCAGTTGGGGAACTGGTGCCCAACCTGGAACCACCAGAGGGTGAGCTGGGGTTGAAGAGGATTGGGCTTGGCCTTTTTAAAAGACACAGTCATGGGGTCATTTTTGAAGACATATCTTCCTGCCTCAAATGGGAGGTGCATTTGAGCCATCTCAAGTAGTCTGAGAATGCTAGGTACGGGAGACTTGGGTCCATATCCGGGTCTCAGGTGCTGGGAGTGGGGCAGGCCATTATGCAATCCTAAGAGAAAGGGAATAGGGCAGAAGTGTCTGGCAGAGACTGTAAAATGAATGTGTTGACCAAGATTCCTTTAATGATGCAAATTATTAGCTGAACAGCTGGGAGCAGGCCCCTGGCTACAGATGGTTGCCTAGAAATCCAAGAGAAGAGTCAGAAATTAGGGTGTTTCTGAGGAAAACCTTTTCATGTAAGTACTAGGGAAGCAGTGAGTGGAGAAGCCACCTGGAGTCCCTGTGCCAGACCCAGTGGGGTCTCTCCACTCTGTCTGAGGAAAGCTTGGGTCTATACCTGGCTCCAGGGCTAATAGGCTTATAGAAGAAGGCCAGAAAACCCAGTTAGAGCCATGGAGGACAGAGCAATGAACATGATCATACCTTTCTTCCAGGTGCCGTGACCTGTGAGACACCCACTCCTAGGGACCAGGGCTGCCAGCTTCCTGGGAGCAGCCACAGCTTTCAGGGACCCAATCTGGTCACAGGGAAGGGGCTCAGGGATCAAGAAGCTGAGCAGGAAGCCCAGACTATCCATGAAGAGAACATAGCAAGACTGCAGGCCATGGCTCCTGAGGAGATCCTGCAGGAACAGCAGCGGTTGCTGGCCCAGCTTGGTATGGGTGCCTGACTTTCATGCTGAGACCAGGCTAGGAGGGGAATACCACTTATTGAGCAAGGCTTACTGTGAGTTCTGGGCACTGTGCTGAGTACTTGAATGCTCTTTTGTTTTTTTTTTTTTTTTGAGATGGTCTTGCTCTGTCACCCAGGCTGGAGTGCAGTAGCGTGATCTCGGCTCACCGCAACCTCCACCTCCACAGCTCAAGCAATCCTCCTACTTCAGCCTCCCGTGTAGCTGGGACTATAGGCGCACACCACCACACCCAGCTAATTTTTTTTTTTGAGACAGAGTTTCACTCTTGTTGCCCAGGCTGAAGTGTAGTGGTGTGATCTCGCCTCACTGCAACCTCTGCCTCCCAGGTTCAAGAGATTCTCCTACCTCAGCCCCTCGAGTAGCTGGGATTACAGGCATTTGCCACCACACCTGGCTGATTTTTTGTATTTTTAGTAGAGGTGGGGCTTCTCT
>NW_012117066.1:1679976-1681296 GCF_000951035.1 Colobus angolensis palliatus | reverse complement strand
CTCTGTCACCCAGGCTGGAGTGCAGTGGCACTATCTCAGCTCACTGCAACCTCTGCCTCCCAGGTTCAAGTGATTCTTGTGCCTCAGCCTTTTCAACAGCTAGGATTAGAGGTGTGTACCACCATGCTCAGCTAATTTTTTTATTTTTAGTAGAGATGGGGTCTCACCATGTTGGCCAGGATAGTTTCAAACTCCTGGTGTCAAGTGATTCACCCACCCAAGCCTCCCAAAGTGCTGGGATTACAGGCATCAGCCACTGTGCCTGGCCTTTAACATGTTATTCTGTTCTGTCCTTAAACTTGTCCTTTGAGGTAGGTGGTATTAACCCCATTTTACTTACAAAAAAAACTGAGGCCTAGAATTTAAAAGAAATTTTACCCAGGTCACATAGCTGATAAGGAGCACAGGATTCAAACCCCGGTCTATCTGGTCTCATAGGCCCTGTGTTTTTGTTGTTGTTGTTGTTGTTTTGAGATGGCGTCTCCCTCTGTTGCCCAGGCTGGAGTGCGGTGGCACGATCTCAGCTCACTGCAACCTCTGCCTCCTGAGTTCAAGCGATTCTCCTGCCTCAGTCTCCCGAGGAGCTGGGATTACAGATGTGCACCACCACACCCAGCTAATTTTTTTGTATTTTTAGTAGAGACAGGTTTCACCATATTGGCCAAACTGGTTTTGAACTCCTGACCTCAAGTGACCCATCTGCCTTGGCCTCCTGAAGTGCTGCAATTACAGGCGTAAGCCACTGCGCTCGGCCAAGGCCCTGCTTTTAACCACTGTGCTATGTATAACTGTACTACCCCGGTATAGTATATACTATGCTTTATTATAGCTATACTCCAGTATATCTATACTCTCTTCCATCTGTGATACTATACTATGCTATACCTCCCTGCTAGTGTCTGTTCACCAAAATACCAGGTACTCAGTCAATCTTGTTACCCTCTGTATACTAGTACCTCTATGGAGTATAATACATGTTAGGGCTCAGAATGGTGCCTTGCACCTGTAATCCCAGCATTTTGGGAGGTTGAGGTTAGAGGATCACTTGAGGCCAGGAGTTCAAGACCAGCTTGGGCAACATCGAGGTAACCCATCTCTACAAAAAATAAAGATATAATAAATTACAGCCAGGTACAGAGGCTCAAGCCTGTAATCCCAGCACTTTGGGAGGCCGAGGTGGGCAGATCAAAAGATCAAGAGATTGAGACTATCCTGGCCAGCATGGTAAAACCCTGTCTCTACTAAAAATTCAAAAGTTAGCTGGGTGTGGTGGCACACGCCTGTAGTCCCAGCTACTCGGGAGGCTGAGGCAGGAGAATA
>NW_012117066.1:1678764-1679163 GCF_000951035.1 Colobus angolensis palliatus | reverse complement strand
TTGCAGTGAGCCAAGATCGCGCCACTGCACTCCAGCCTGGGTAACAGCGAGACTCCGTCTCAAAAAAAAAAAAATAATATATATATATGTAAGTATGTGTGCATAAATAAATTAGCTAAGAGTTGGTCCTAGTCAACATTAACTTATTCTACAGCCACTTACATTGGAACTGTGACCCGAAACCAAGCACAGGGATAGGGATAGGAACCTGGGCCAGGGGACTACCAGGGATAGAGGGAAAGGTGGGCAGGTGGGCCTAGTGACCCCACAGGTGTGAGAAGGCTGGGTCTTTGATGGGCCACAGGAGCACCCAGAAGGCTCAGGCCCAGGCTGGGAAGCAGCTTGTCCTAGTCCTTGGCACCCACAGACAGGCAATATTCAGCAGGTTGTAGGTCTGTA
>NW_012117066.1:1675945-1677825 GCF_000951035.1 Colobus angolensis palliatus | reverse complement strand
TTTTAGTAGAGATGAGGTTTTACCATGTTGGCCAGGCTTGAGTTGAGGTCAAACTCCCGACCTCAAGAGATTCTCCTGCCTCAGCCTCCCAAAGTGGTGGGATTATAGGCCTGAGCCACCGTGCCTGGCATAAGGAGCGTCTTATAACACTGTGTCTTTCCCTACGATTGGGGGGCTCCGTGCCTCTAGCTGAGATGATGATTTCCAGACCTGGGAGGAGCCCAGGGCTACCCACCTGTAAAAGTCAGAAGGCAGGAAGGAAGAAACAGTCACAAGACTCCCCTGGAGGGTGCTGGGGTCACCTGCCCCCTGGCTGCAGCTGCCTCTGGCCTGGCACCTCCCCTCCCCAGAGGCTGGTGACCACTTCCCAGCCCTTCTTGAATGGGGTGGAGGTTACAATCTACTTCACCTTGCCCAGCTTCTCCAGTAGCTCCTCCGCTCACTGCTCCACCTGCAGTGCACTCTCGTTCTCGTTGTTCTGGACAGAGAGAAGCAATCAGCAGCCACCCACTGCAGCTGGAGACCCCAGAACTTGGTGTCTGCCTCCCATGGCACCAGGAAGGGTGGAGGCAGGTTAGAAAAATCATCCCCTCTCTCCCACAGCTACCAGAGCAGGACTCTGGCTCACAGGTGCCTTTAGAAGGAACATTTCACATGAGGGCTACAGTGCCCCATTTTACAAGTTAGGAAACAAAGGCCTGGAGGACTAGGGAGGAGGGCAGGCTCCCCAGGTGGGGCAACGCACCAGCTCCTCGACGCCGCTCTGTGGCTCGGCCAGCTGCTGAAGTCTCTCCTCCTGCTCACGAAGTCTCTCCTCCTGCTCCCGAAGCCTCTCCTTTTGTGCCTGGTTCAGGAGACTGACGTGCTGATGGTTTTCCACCTGGGCCTGGAGCTCTGCTGACACTCTCTCTAGTTCCTTCCTCAGGTGCTGCAGCTCCTCCTCAGGGGGCACTGCTGGGGGCTCCGGGGGCAGGGGTTCAGCTGAGAAAGGAAGCAGACAATAAGGGCCTCTGGATTCTCAAAAACAAAAACAAAACGAAACAAAAAATAACAACAAAAAAACCCCTCCTCTTGGTGCACAGCTCCTCTCAGGCTCCCCAAACTTGGCCTCACTGCTAATGATTCCTCGCACCCGGATGGTAGCCAATCTTCCAAACCACTTTCAGATGGAGAGCACTGTGGGTGACTGACAATGGGCCCCCTTTGCTGATGGGGACACTGAGGCTCACGGAGATGACAAGACTTGCTGTCTCCTGGCACAGAACCTCTTTCCCTCTGCCTCAAAGCCCTTCCATCCACCCACCTCCCTGGGGCATTCTAAGCCCCCCCACAGCCCTCTGATGCCAGGCCTGCTCCCAGGTCACACCAGCCACATCTTACCCATCTGGTTTTTCAGTTTGGACAAGCGCCTCTCCAGCTTCTCTACCAGACGCATATTACGGTGCTTTTCCTTCTTCAAGGTGCAAACCTGCCCAAAGCGTAGGGATAAAGGGCCCTGGAGAGAGGGGCTGGTGGCTGGACAGGCTGCCATCACCCTCTCTGCCCCCACCTCCACAAAGCCCAGACCCATGACCACCTCTGGCTGTACTATTCCCATGTTACAGATGCTTAGAAAGATCCAGTGACCGATCTAAGGTGGGGGGGGCTGAAGGGTCAGATCTCACCTCCTGTGACATTTTTCTCATCCTCTGCTGCCACCGGGCCCTCTCTCCTTTTAAATGTTGAGCATATTCATCTCTCTCTAGCTGGACTTGTTTAAGTGAATCCTCCATCTGCAAGAATGGGCACAGAAGGTAGGAAGGGCTGTCACTGGTCCTCACCTGCTCCTGGCCACCTGGGGTCATCTTCCTTCCCTCCCTCCCTCTGCAAAACCTCACCTG
>NW_012117066.1:1675400-1675895 GCF_000951035.1 Colobus angolensis palliatus | reverse complement strand
TCACCTGCTCCTGGCCACCTGGGGTCATCTTCCTTCCCTCCCTCCCTCTGCAAAACCTCACCTGTGTCAGCTGTGCTTTCAGCAGTGCCTGCTCCCGTACGGACCACTCTAACTTCCACTCCATATGTGCTTTCCTGTGGCTCGAGGACTGGATGGTGAAGAGTGAGAAGTTTCTATATAGGGAACCTGGGCCGTTCCATACAGTGCCCCTTAAACAAGCTAGGGCTAGGCTGAATATACAACTCGGTCAGCAATGATCGAGGCATTTCCAAGTCTGCGGTCTGGTTTTTAAAAGAACTCAGTAAAGTTGGAAGGGATAGGGAAAGAGATCGAATTTACAGCTGGCTAACAAAGGCCCAGAGAGATCAGATAATATTGCTATTGTTACTACTGTTATTACTACCACTGTCTGAACCTTTATGGAGTGCTTCACCAGGTACCATGCTAGCAATCCCATTTAATCCTCGCAACCACCATAGGAGACAGTTACTATGA
>NW_012117066.1:1674615-1674896 GCF_000951035.1 Colobus angolensis palliatus | reverse complement strand
ACATACTAAAGGTACTCTCCTGTACCTTCATGAGTAAAGTACCCAATATCACACCTAGGACTTGGCCAAGACCCCAGTCAGGTAAGGGCAGGGGAGGCACTTGGCCTCCAAGTTCTGTGACCAGTGCTCTCTCCCCACTGCACCCCCCAACCCAACCACAGCAGCTGACTCAGCCCCAGGCTGCCGCTAACAACCAGACACAAAAGCAGCGAGAAATGGCCATGCTGCCTTCTGGGCAGGACACTCCATCCTGTAGAAGGGACCTGTAGGCTCACTCCTCC
>NW_012117066.1:1672424-1674565 GCF_000951035.1 Colobus angolensis palliatus | reverse complement strand
CAGCGAGAAATGGCCATGCTGCCTTCTGGGCAGGACACTCCATCCTGTAGAAGGGACCTGTAGGCTCACTCCTCCATCTGCGAAGCTGGGCTCCCGGGGATGGGGCAGGTGGTCAGACTCACTCTGTCCTCCTTCTTCTGTGTGGCGGCGATAGCAGAGAGAGCCTGCTCTAACTCTCCTTTACGCTGCAATGAATGTTGCAGGCGGCCAGCCAAATCCTTGGACTCCTCTGTAATGAGAGAGTTGTAATGAGAGAGTTGAGATGGGGCCCAAAGGACTCCCCCTAAAGACCTGTCAAAGTGCCAGGCTGAAGGATGACAGGGTGCCCAGATTCCCACCTTCTAAGTATCTGAGAGAGCGTTTCATGTGATACAGGTCCGTACTTAGTTTCCCCTTCTGTATATTCAATCTCTGGACTCGAACCTTTGGGAGAAAAGCCAAGGAAGTGCTGAAAGAGAAGGAAAGAAACATTCTCCGGAGGACAGGAGAAAACTTCACACCCTCCACTCACCTCTAGCTCCCTTTCAGCTTTCTGTTTCTCATTGTTTGCCTTCTTTTCCTATAGGAAGAGGAAGACAGAGCTCTTACCAGGGGTAGGCAGAGATGGCACAGCAAGAGACATGCCCCAGAATGCCACCAATGCCCCAGGACAGGCCCACCCATGGCATCAGGTTATCAGGGACCCTGTGGGGGTGGGGTGGAATCTGAGGGGTGAGCCTTCTTCCCCAGGCTGGGAGTGGGCGAGACGAGACTGGGGCCTCTACATCTGAGTGCTCCCCAAACCCAGTGGTCATGTCGCGAGGAAACAAAGAAATCACGTTACTTCTTCCAGCTGATGTTTCACTTGTTTCTTCTCTTGTTTCTGCGGGGAGAATCAAATTAAGGTGACGGAGGGTGGCCCCCTCAACTCTATTCCCCAGGCCAGGAAGCGGTAGGCGGGGCCAGGAATGGGTTTTAAAGGCAAAGTTCTCAGACATAATGGGAACACGAACTGGTCAACTCTCCTCAAGCTCCCAAGGACAGAGGATTTGGGTCTTTGTTTGTTTTCACTCACAACCACAGAACTCAAAGTCTGAATGTGGAATCTCTTGAGAGGACAGTAACATAAACGTCTAGAGATGGAGTTTGAGAAAGGCCCCACCTTCTGCCCGCTTGTGATTTAGAAAAGTGCGTTCATTCAGTAAACATTTACTGAGCACGAATGGGCCAGGAACGGTTCTTCACAGCAGATATAGGACAGAAAAGGACAGACAGGAGCCCTTTGCCCTGAGGTTTCCATTCTAGGGGCCCTTTAAATTTCGGACTCTCAGAGCTAACAGACACCTTTGATACTCACTACCTCCTCTGGAAACGTGAGCCCAAAAAGCAGAGGTGGCTTGTCCAGAATCAAAGAGCAAATTAGGGACTGAGTCACGGCAGAAATACGGGGCCCCTGACAACCAGTCAGGCTCGCACTCCCCCGAGAGGCAACAACCCCAGGGCGTGTGTAGCAAGGACTAGAGCAGGGGTGCGTGGAAAGGAGAGAGTCGGCAAAGAGGGCAGCAAAAGAACAGCCACGCTGCATGCTCTGGGGTCCCTCCAGGTGAAGTCTGGGTGCCCCTGCTCCCTATTTGCCCTTGGTACCAGGGGCCCCCAGTCCCTTTCTTCAGGGCCCCAAGGGGAAACTGGAGCCCAGGATTGTCAGCGTGGAATCAGGGGACCCCACTGGATTCTTACCAAAGATTTGATGGTGTTCTTCAGTAGACTGATTTTGACCGGCCTCGAGTCCAGGACTGCTGCTAGTTCTTGGGACGGGCTCTGAGGCACATGTAGAGAAGAGGAGGTGGAGGAGGAGTGAGGGAGAGGTAGGGAGAACAATCATTAGGGCTGGGGTGTGGTGGGCTATCTCAGCTGGCAGAGGGGCACCCAGTCCCTGCTGTGGGAGGAGGTTGGAGGGCTGGCCTGCAGGGTCACTGCACCTCCGCCCAGAGCCTCTTACCTCCAGATCCTTGAGGGGTGCAGATGACGTAGGGCCCTCTCCGTCGATACCTGTTGCTGACTACAAGAGATGAGAGTGCACATGGAGATGTTCTGTCCCTCAGTGTCTAAGCCCTCTGACTTCCGTTCTTCCCCATCAACTGGCAACATTTTCTTTTCTGCCT
>NW_012117066.1:1669488-1671829 GCF_000951035.1 Colobus angolensis palliatus | reverse complement strand
CTGGACCACCAGGGCTGTTTCTCTGCCAATATTCTTTTAACTGTGGGAAAGAAGAGCAGTAATCCTCATAAGAACCATCAGCCCCTACAGCCACATCCTCCTTTACAGTTTTTACAAAATACTCTTATACACCATCTGATTTAATGACACCAACAACTGTACAAGGTGTTGTCACCATCATTTAGTGACTGAGAGGGATTGATATAATGGCTAGAAAAAAAAAAGAAAAAGAAAAAGAAAAAGGTGATACTGGAACTTCGAAACTCAGTCTTCTGACTCCAAGCTCTGGGATTTTGCCAAAAATCAGCAGCTGCCAGGGACCAAAACCAGAGGCAGAGGTAGAAAAGTAAACATTCGGTAGGCAGGAACTGCATGGTTTAGAGTCATACATCCTCACACATCTGTTAGTATCAAGAAGTGTACCAGTACCTCTCAAACTTCTATATCAGTGTGTCCTCCTGTCAGAAGGCAGCCTTTCTGTTAAATCTGGGAATTCATCAGAAAGAGGACAACCCAAGCCTCATTTCAGAGAGAAGTCCGGTATACTCTCAGAAGCCTATGTGACTGCCATCCTTAAGTACATAAATGTTTTTTCTCCTTATCTCAAGAGAATCAAGGGAAGCCGATGCTTCAGAAAGATGTCCCACATTTATCCCGTGGCACTCAAGGTACACCAGGTCGAGATAATATGAGGAAGATTCAAGCTGTCAAGTTCAGTTTCCCAAGATCTATTCCACAGAAGATGAGCAAATCTCACTTCAGAGACCACTGACTGAAGGGTAGTCTGGTCCCAGAACCATGGAGAAGTAGAATATGAGGTGGAGAACTCAGAAAAAAAATGTTAAAATCTCTCTGGAAAGTAGAAGCCTTGGAGAAAACCAACCCAAACCCATTCTCTCATTGTCACCCAGAGATACTGTCAATGTTTTGAGCTCACAGGGGAAGTGTAGGCTTTTCCCCCTATCAATGTCTATGTTAAAGGAGTGAGGCAGCCTGGAACCCCTTGCTCCTAGGTCCCATGGTCTCCATTCCCCTTCCAGCTGCAAATTTGCGCTATGACCAGGGGAAGAAGAAATGGGGTGACAACACTTAGGGCACTGTGTCATAAGATCAAAGGCCGGTCTTCCAGTAGTGACAGTTCCTAGGCAGATTGTGACATCACTACATTCCACTCCTCCTGGTTGGGCGGAGGGGGGGCACATCAGCAAAATGTCCGAGTCCCACTCCACTATGGGGGAAGGAAACACAGAGTTGGGACCCAGGTCCTTGGAGACACCAGCACAAAGAACCCAGGGAGTTTGACCTTGAGGCAGCAGGAGGGGAGGACAGAGTCTGCAGTAGGGAGCCCCAGGAATCACCAGCCCAAAGTCACCCAGGGACAACTGGCGAGGGTGGGGCCTAGGGCTGGGGGACCCAGGTGCTTGGAAACGTGAGCCCAAAGAACCCAAGGAGGTCAAGTTTGGGTAGGCAGGAGGTGAGGGCCCAGTAATGGAGCGGGAAGTCCCAGGAGTCACACACCCAAAGTCACCCTGGGGTGATTGGTGAGGGTAGGGACTGGGCTGCTTGCTGAAGGGGCAGGGCTGATTGACAAGACTTTGATGGGGGCAGCCCAGAGGTGCCAGGGTTGGGGGGCCTAGTTTGGTGTGCCTCAGGAGTGATATCGACTCTGGCACTGGTCTTGTTGTCAAAGGGGCTCTGTGGCTAGGTTGGGGAGCCATGACCTGGTGCATATTTACCTTTTTCTTGGCTAAGGCCAATTTACTCTGTTGAGTTTCTTCTGCCATCGCAGGGTGGGGAGGGAAGCGGGATTGGGGCCAGGTCAGCAAAATCCCAGCGAGCACTGATCA
Organism: Colobus angolensis palliatus; assembly: GCF_000951035.1. Classification (NCBI taxonomy): domain Eukaryota; kingdom Metazoa; phylum Chordata; class Mammalia; order Primates; family Cercopithecidae; genus Colobus; species Colobus angolensis. Next base: position 1,669,982 of record NW_012117066.1, on the reverse strand, counting down.
ACGCCTCCAGTCACCTACCAGGCAGCTGAGGAACTGAACCAGAGGAGGCGTAACCAGGGCTCCAGTAGAATGCAGAAAAGGGGTGTGGGCTTAATGCTCCAAGCCCATTGGTCAATGAGAAAGATGAAAGGGAATTGGGGCGTGGCCAAGCAGCAGTGTGTCCAGAGGGACCTGTGGCTCACAAGGAAAGCTGCCCATGCAACCACTGTCCCCACTCACTCTGAGAGAGGGAAGGGGCCGCCCAATCTGGGAGAGGGAAGCGGCTGGCTTTTGTTTTAAAAGCTTTAAAACTTTTAAAAAAAAGTGTGTATACTTTATATATGTGTGTGTCTGTGTGTGTGTGTGTGTTCCTCCAGAGCTGTCTTCATTATCCAGCTTCTATGCAAGGTCTTTGATTTTGATCTGTATTTTTCATCTTCAAATACAGTACAAAAATTACCAGTATTGCCTTAACTGAGATACAAAGCCTATAAAAATGGAAAATCTATAGCATG
>NW_012117066.1:1663232-1666879 GCF_000951035.1 Colobus angolensis palliatus | reverse complement strand
TAAGAAGAAGGTGCACAAAGTAATATAAAATATATCTTATGGTTTATATAAAATTCTTAATAAAAGTACCTTCTTTGCTCCAAGTTGCACTCTGGCTTTGCCTTTGAGTCAGGTGGCATTTCTTTGCACGATGACCGGTTCTATTGAGTAGGCACTGCTTCAGCCCTACAGGAAGAACAAAACATCTCTGGAACACAGTAGCATTCCTGATTCCCACTTGAGAAGGTCTAACAAGATGGCATATACCTCAACAGCAGGAGATCAGTGTTAAAACGTCTGGAGACAAGGGGAAAAAGTAAAATTGGACCATTTCCAGAATCTCACAAAAACCAACAAACTGACGTTCTAAGTGCCCAACCATGAGCAAATTAGAACCTTAAATAAAGGTCACTCTTAATGCTGATCCTAGCATAGATTCAGCACCAAATACAATCTCCTTTTACTGGTTGACCTCTTTCATTCTTGAAAGTAGGGGCTATGAAAAAAAAAAACAAACACTAAAATTTCTTTAAGAGAATCTAGCTTAAATCTAGCTTACATAATCAAAACACTCTATTGAGGGTGAAAATTGAGTATCATAGGAAAATCACCTGTTTCATGAGAAGTTCCATACATAATGCTCTTCTACCCAATACATACCTTATAGAGAAAAAAGGAAACATGCAAAATTATCTCGAGAATTATTCCTGCTTAAACAGTTTCTACATGCCATTACTAAGAAGGCAAGCACACAGTAAAGATGAGAAGAGAACATGCAAGCATGAACATAATTGTTAGGGATATAGGGCTATGAGTAATTTTAAAATTCTAATGGTATTACTCTCATGTAATTGCTCTGAAATTCTAGTCAATTGTTTGAAATGGCTCTTAGAACAGGATACTTTGACATTTTTATGATGTCAAAAACTAAGAACTTAACCCTAAATATTTCAAAGAATAGGGGCAGAAGAACCCGTTTCCTTACATGGCATTTGAGTATTCTTTACAACTGAAACTTTCTCTCCCATCCTGTGATGGCCAAGAGTTTTTCCTCTGACAACAGCACTGACCTTACCCTCCTGAAGTCCTTTCTAGATCTGAAGACTATTCTCTGAACCAAAGTCAACTTCTGGGGGTGTACCAAATCTCCCATTAGAAAATTATTTGTATCAAGATATTTTAACCTTTGAACTCTTTCTCAAACAAAATAATTTCATTTCTCCTTTACTGTTACTTTAAATTTAAAAATATACAGATAGCATACCTACAATAAAATCAAGGGAATGACAGTTTTAGAACACAAACTGTGGTAATTTTGAAAACACAAAAGCTAAGACCACTAATTAAGTCTATGTGGACACCAAGTCCCCCACAACCCGTTCTGTCTCCTGGGGCTCTGCCCAAACATTTCCCTTGCCTGAGATTCCTTCTGCTTCCCACCCTTCCAAATGCTGTATTTCCCCCCAGAAGACTTGCCAAGACCACTCTTGCCTGCACATCTTCCATTCCAGCTAACCAAAGGCATCCTTGTGTTGACTAAACCGAATTATTTTGCAGAGAAGGCATCTAAAAACTTCTGCTGTAGACTATTCACCTTAATAATTGTTCTCATCACATTATTCAATAATAAAATGAGGGCAAGAAGTCCTCTTCACTCCCTTGTCCTGGAGAATCCAAGCCAGTGTCTTTCCCACTTGCTTTCCCCAAACCCTAGGACCTTTCAAAGTAACAGTTTAATGGAAGGGAAAGAAAATCTAAAAGAAAAACTCTCCAAAAAATTAAACTCAGGCCAAGAACCATGGGATTAAACATTTTTATTCTTTATATATTTCATTTCTGAAACGTAGAAATCTATCTCCCACTCCTTAAATCTGCCACTGGGCTAAGAGACTATTGTATATACAATGTGCACTCACTGATTTAACAGAATTAGAACATCCAGGCACTCACTGAGATGTTGCTTCCACAACCACTCAAAGTCTAGTGATTAGTTAATAAGTTAACACCACACTTGATCTTCACATTTTGGAAATGCTGACGGCAGACAGGGACTTGTTTTGGGAAAGGAAGTATACAGTAGACATTTGTACCCATTACCCAGCCACCACCACCTTTCCTTTAAAGTACCCCACTCTTCCTTTAAGGTTGCAGAGTCTCAGAAAGTGGGAAGAAAGGAAGTTTTTGCATTTTCAGGTCAAAAGAAAGTACATTTGTACAACCACATAATACCTATGCAAAAGTTTGTTGAAATCTAAACAAGACAGATGTAGTTCTAGCACTTAGCCTGCATTTCCATTAACATATTGATTTACATTTGTATTATGAAACAAAATTGGTTGTAAGCAGATGTTCTTTCTTTTTCCACAATGTTAGCTCCTATTTACATTCCTAACTGAACAATGTCTAAAGAGGTACTTAAACTGACATAAAACGCAGATAATCTTAGGGCCAAATGCTGAGCGCAAGAAAAAACTTGAATTTGCAAGAGAAGTCCCTCCAAATATAGAAAGGACCAGCATTATAAGAGGTATGTTAACTAAAATGTGGCAACTTAAGGAGTAGAGCAGGAAGAACCTTTAAGTCAGAAACTGACAAGAAGTCAATTTCATAGTCAGTTTCCCTGGTCACCTCTGGGCAGTCTGTTTTCTCTACAATGGAGGTACAATAGTAGCTATTTCAGAGTAGGAAATGGCTTAGAGCAGTGCTAGAATATGATGGTGGCTATATAAAGTTTTACTATTTGTATATTGTAACAAACCTACAATGTGTTTTTACTGGTGGTCAGTAATGGATTTCTTGCGGAAAAGTAGCAGCCTCCTGCCGCTCCTGCGCGGTGGCTGCCCTGAAGGCCCCGACCTCTGGCGGTGCACCCCGGCCTTTTCTTCGGCCTCCTGGCCTTTTTCCCAGGCCTGCCTCAACCTCCCACTAAAACCGTCGCCGCCTGTCCCCATCCCCTGGGGGCCTTCTTGCCACTTTTGGGTGCCCACATGGGGAGAGACATGCACCTCAGGTGGGCGCCAGGGACTCCACGACCCCACCTTGTCAGGCACGTGGGCTCCCAGGATGACTCCGACCTCCATAGGAGCACCCTGCCTCTTGGGCCTCATCGCTATTTTCCCAGGCCTGCCTCAACCTCCCTCTGAAAACCTGGCCGCCTCTCCATGTTTGAGGGGGGCTTTCTTGCCACTTTAGGGTGCCCCCAGGGCGAGAGACACGCACCGCGGATAGGAGCCAGGGACTCCAGAAACCCCCAGGTCGAGCCGCGGGGTGCGGGGAAGGCCGAGACCTCCCGCGGTGCACCCCTGCCTTTTGTTCAGCCTCGCTGCTTTTCTCCGAGGCCTGCCTCAACCTCCCCCTGAAATCCTGGCCGCCTGTCCCTGTCCTCTCGGGCTTCTTGCCACTTTGGGTGCCCCCAGGCGTTAGAGACACGCACCCCGGGTGGGAGCCAGGGACTCCACGACCCCCCAGGTTTCAGCGTCGGGGCTGCCGGGAAGGCCCTGACCCCAGGCCGTGCACCACGGCCTCCTCTCTGAACTGCCGGCTTTTTTCCCAAGCCTGCCTCGACCTCCCCCGAAACCCTGGCCGCCTGTCCCCGTCCCACAGGGGCCTTCCTGCCGCTTTGGGGCGCCCCCAGGGGCAGAAACATGCACCCCGGGTGGGAGCCAGGG
>NW_012117066.1:1656522-1660282 GCF_000951035.1 Colobus angolensis palliatus | reverse complement strand
AAGTAGTCAGTGGAGCTGATGCTGGGGTCTGGCTTGCTGCAGGTCATGTAGTATAAACTATGAAATAAAGGTAAGGATCTCAAAGAATAGGCCCAACCATGTCAGCACTTGCCCAGTGCATGTACAGGGAGAGGGACTGTGTACCCTTTTTGTCCATGAGACACTTCTATCGTCTATGGAGTAGCATACGCATGTCCATTACAAGTCTTGGTTTTACTTATTATTGTAGATAGTTATCTCTGGTCGGGCGCGGTGGCTCAAGCCTGTAATCCCAGAAGTTTGGGAGGCCGAGACGGGCGGATCACGAGGTCAGGAGATCGAGACCATCCTGGCTAACACAGTGAAACCCCGTCTCTACTAAAAAAAATACAAAAAACTAGCCAGGCAAAGTGGTGGGCGCCTGTAGTCCCAGCTACTTCGGAGGCTGAGGCAGGAGAATCGCGTGAACCCAGGAGGCGGAGCTTGCAGTGAGCTGAGATCCGGCCACTGCACTCCAGTCTGGGCGACAGAGCGAGACTCCGTCTCAACAACAACAACAAAAAAAGATAGTTATCTCTTTATATACAACCATAAGTCAATATGATCCTTGATATTTCTGGTAACGCACAGTTAAATCATTATTTTTAAAATTATCTGAAGCAGTGGTGTATACATACATTTTCATAGGTGACATAGAAAAATTCTGTCGTAAAGTCAATTTTTGTGCATGTCTTGGTTCTTGGGCTGTTTTGAATTGAAATTCATGTGAAAAAAGTAATTTTAAGAAAATTATTACAATAAAATACTGGATCCTGGACAGATTTGAATGATCTCTAAGTATAAACAGTACTTCCACAGCACTTCCGAGCAGGAGGTAGAATTGTAACAGAAATGATTTCTTGTAAATAAAGACAAGGGGATTAAAGAACTAAGGATGTTTTTCCAGCATACCTGTCTTTCCTTCTTAAAGTATTCTAAATCCTTGTTTTTCTAGAGAAGTAATACATACTATCTTGGGAACAAAAATTTTATTCAGATATTTTTATTCATAACATATGCAAATTATTAATAATGTATGCTTTCTTTATATATTCATGTATTTTGCATATTGTGTAACATATGTATTAGATTATAAATTCCTAAGTCCAAAACCAGACTATTTTTTTTAAAGTAAATTATGAGCAAAACAGAGTTCTCAATACTTTCACTAAGGTAAATGTAGACACTACTCAAAGATATCTTACAAAATAAGAGGTTTTTTTCTTTTTTTTTTTGTATTGAACTAAGCAGCAGGCCAAGAAGATATTTAATTGAATGATTAATTATAGAATTTGCAGGCTCTGAGTGACTATAGAGCCATGCAAATATGAGATCCAGCTACCTTATAAAAATATTATCCTATTTTATATTTGAATTATATTGATACTTTATTTTTCTGAAGCATACCTACTCCAGTGTTGCCAATCGTAAGATCTAATGAGAATATATTGTTAAAAATATCTTTGTTCTTATCAGGATTAATGAAAAATTAGTATTGGTGAAAACTGATATTAGTTGGAGACATTATATTAATGACTAGATATACATAGCTTACCACATTTTTGGAGCTGAAATAGAAAAACTATCTCTGTGTCCATAACAAAGATTCATTCTATCCACGTGTTTCAAAACTATGAGTCTAAAAATTTCAGATGGCTAGGTGTCAAGTGATTTGTTTTGATTCCATGGGTATTTAGTAATTTTAACAGAACTTCCTAAGAATTTCACTTAAGTATGTATTTGAATGATCAGTGCATAGCCTGCCACTATCTTCACAGCTGACTGCCAGCACTGCAGTAACCTAAGCAAAACTGACTGGATTTTACAGTCAACAATGAATTAAATTGTAAAACAAGTCTTTGTTGAAATCATGAAGGATTCATGTGAAAATAATTGAGTCATATCTGATGTTTTATCTCCAACTTTAAATACATAATTTTGTTTTAGGATAAAAGTGAAATAAAGGAATTATAGAAATATCAATGAAATAAAACACTTTTTGGTAGTTTTAATTTCCACATATGCGATTTTTAGTGAAAGGGTAAACTGTGTACACTGTACATTATGTTTTCACTTAATGTTGTTGATAAGTTCTTGGAAACTGACTTTAAGCAAAGTGATGTGAAACAAAACCAGTTTTTTCTCATCAAAATTATAATGAAATGATAATATTGAAGGAAATTATACTATTTGAGGCCCTGCTCTACAGTGTTTTGGCTAAAGTGACAGTTCTCAAGAACCTTCAGTGAGGACATTCTGTTCAGTGTTTGAAATGTACAAGGTGATTTCACAAGCATTTTATCATATTATCTAACTTCATTTCCACAATGTCTCTGTAAGTCTCTGGCGTAGGGATTATAACAGCTACTTAACAATTGAAAGGAGTGAATCTGAATACCTTTAACTTATTTCATTTTTAACCATCTCCCACCGCTTCCCAGACTTTTTCAAGGGAATTTCCACAATTTCTCATTGCAAAGGCACAAAACTTACCGATTCACATAACAACATACTAGAGGAATAAAAGCAGTGAATGGACGTCCCTGAGAAAACCAGTAAGGAGTAGGTGGCAGATCCAACACTGCACACAAGGGTCACTGGTTCAGTGACAAGACTACCTTCCTTCCCCGACAAGACTACCTTCCTTCCCCACCAAATGCCAATATGCCTTATCCCTTCCCACCTAAAACATCGATATGCAAAATATTTTTCATCAAAATGGACATGACTAATAACAAATAAAACTGGAATTGAACTAACTCCTCGAATTTCTTTTGAAATACGGATGTTAGTAAAAAGTAAGTGTCAATAATGTTAGGTGTCAGTTTGGAGGAAAAAACAATTACAGACTGCAGGTGGAGTCCTAGTGATAAGCAGAGATGCTTGGCTGACTTTCTATTATAATCTGTGTTTGAAAACCAAACGTTATATGATGATTAAAATTTTTATTTTTTATTTATTTATTTTTATTTATTTATTTATTTATTTTTGAGACGGAGTCTTGCTCTATCGCCCGGGCTGGAGTGCAGTGGCCGGATCTCAGCTCACTGCAAGCTCCGCCTCTCAGGTTTACGCCATTCTCCTGCCTCAGCCTCCTGAGCAGCTGGGACTACAGGCACCTGCCACCATGCCCGGCTAATTTTTTTTGTATTTTTACTTTTTAGTAGAGACTGGGTTTCACCGTGTTAGCCAGGATGGTCTCGATCTCCTGACCTCGTGATCCGCCCCCCTCGGCCTCCCAAAGTGCTGGGATTACAGGTGTGAGCCACTGCGCCCGGCCGGTTTGTCTTTTAATATTGAGCACTTCTACCTTAAAACAAGATTCACTTAAAATGTAATCTTGTCACTCTACTAACCCTTTTGAATATCTGTGGTAAGAATGACATAGGGAGGAAAGGGAAAAAGAAAGCAAAATGATTTAGTTTATAAATCATTATAATAACAAAAAGCGAGTCTCTCTATTGAGAGTTGAGAGGCTGTATCCTCACTTAGGATGTCAGAAGCTAGCAAAGGAGCCGGAGCAATGACTACAGTTATATTCCAGGATGTTGGTGGCAAGAAATTCATATACAGTAGAATGTGTCCCAATATGTTTACATGTGTTCCCTGAACATGGCTTCGTTAGTCCAACTCTTCATTAAAATTATTTGTGTTTGTTTGTTTTATTTAAAATCGGACTTGTGAGCCTCAACTCAAACTGCCTCATATGACCCGGAAATCTATATATTTACCTAATTTCTTG
>NW_012117066.1:1645679-1655942 GCF_000951035.1 Colobus angolensis palliatus | reverse complement strand
CCAGCTACTCGGGAGGCTGAGGCAGGAGAATGGCGTGAACCCGGGAGGCGGAGCTTGCAGTGAGCTGAGATCCGGCCACAGCACTCCAGCCTGAGTGACAGAGCGAGACTCCGTCTCAAAAAAAAAAAAAAGAAAGAAACAATAACAATAAAAATAAAATAAAATATGCTGATATATAAAAATATAAATTTTTAACCAAAACTACATAACCAGTTCAGTAACATCTTTTTAAAAATTTTTTAATTTTTATGGGTACATAGTAGATACATGTATTTATGGGTCACATGAGATATTTTGACACAGGTATGCAATGCATAATAGTCTCTTTTTCATTTAATACATAATAACTGTCTATTTCAGTAAATAATAAAAGTATCAAAATTTTAATGACTCCATAGTATTCCATTATATAGATATACCGTGATTTCCAACTTTCCGCTGTTTTGAACAGTAGTGTAGTGAACTTTCCTTTACACATGTCTGAGTATAGGACAGATTATGTCCTTGGAATAAATTTCTAAGGATGGAGTTATTGGGTCAAGGGCAATGTATATTTTATATTTTGATACATGACAATACAACAATTGAGATACATTTTTCCCCACGTCCATATTATTTTCTGATTTCTAAATTTCATACTACATAATGGCCTTCTAGCTAGGTTGCACATTTAAAATGACATTCCCAGGCTGGGTGTGGAGGTTCACGCCTGTAATCTCAGCACTTTGGGAGGCTGAAGGGGGCAGATAACTTGAGGTCAGGAGTTCAAGACCAGCTTGGCCAACATGATGAAACCCTGTCTCCACTAAAAATACAAAAACTAGCCGGGCGTGGTGGCAGGTGCCTGTAATCCCAGCTACCTGGGAGGCTGAGGCAGGAGAATCGCTTGAACCTGGGAGGTCAAGATTGCAGTGAGCAGAGATGGCGCCTCTGCACCCCAGCCTGGGTGACACAGTAAGACTCTGTCTCAAGAAAAAAAAAGAAAAGAAAAAGGATGCTCCCATCAGCAGAATATAAGTGTGTATGTTTCCCAGACTCATGCCATTCTTTTGTATTTTTGCTTACTTGATAGAGAAAATGGCAGTCTTCCAATTTTCATTTATTTAATTATGAGTGAATATTGAACAAAATTTTGTATGTTTACAAGCCATTTATACTTATTTTATGAAATACCTATTCATAGTCTTTGTCCATTTTTCTTTGGAATATTTCCTTTCCACATTAAGAATAATATCCTCTATTGTCTGTCATATGTTGCAAATAATCTCTCCTTGTCATTTGCATTTCCTTGCCTTTCAGAAATATTTAATTTTTATGAAGTCGCATTTATCAGTTTTTTTTCCCCTATGGCTTCTTCTTTTAGTGTTATGTCTGGCAATAGTCTCCTATCCCAAAATTATGTCAATATATACTTATGTTTTCTTTCCGTATGTTTATGATGTTGCTTTTTAAAACGTTTAATTCTTTAGTCCAAGGGTAAATTATTCTGATTGTGGTAGGAATTGAACCTTTCCCTCAAATTGTTAAGCAGTTCCAATCACTGATTTTAAAAACATTTTCCCTAAATGTTTAACATTTCTCAAATTAAACATTAGATTGACTTTGGTCTGTTTCTGAGTTGTTCTCCTCCCTTGGTTTGTGAGTGGCTTCTGCTGCTGGCTCCATACTGTTTCCATGACTACACCTTGGAGGCACATTTTAGGGTCTGATAAGGCAAGTACCCCCCATTACTTCTCCACACGTTTTCTGACTATTTTCACTCCTTTATTCTTTCAGATGAAATTTAGAATCAAGTTCAAAACAAAAACTTGTTGGAATTTTGATTGTGATTTCGCTTAAAATTAGAGATTACTTTGGGAAGAATAGTGGTCTTTGCAATTTTGAATCTTCCTACCAAAGAACATGGTCTGTCTCTTTCCATTTATTTAAATCTTTTTTCCTAAAGTTCCTCCAAGTTTAATAAATTTCTTCACATAGGTCCTGAACTTTTAGTTTAATCCTGAGTATTCAGAATTCTTTGCAGTAGTTTCAGGTTATAAGCATTTAACATATTTAGGAAAAAAATTACATTAAAAAAAGAAGTTAATCTGGAAGGATGCATGCCAAATTGTTCATAATGTTTTTCATCTGAGAATGACTCAGAAGGTTTGGGGAAGGAGCAAGAGAATTTCACTGTTTATTTTATGTACTTCTGGAGGGTTTGAATTTGTTACAGTAAGTATGACTTTAAAAACATCAAGATGTAATCAAGATTAAATATCACTAAGGCACCTTAATAATATATTGCTGGTAGAATATAAGTTGCTTTTCTGGAGGGCAATTTGGCAACGGGTATCAAGATCCTTAAATATTTATCTGCTAAAGAAATGATAAAAAGTGTACACAAAGATTTATACACAGATGTTCATCACAGTGAAATGAATAATAATGGAACATTGGAACAGCCTAACAACCTGGATTGCTTAAATTAGAGAATACTATGCTGCCATTGAAATTTATCTTTAAAAAAATTTTTTTTTTTATTTTTGGAGATGGAGTCTTGCTCTGTTGCCCAGGCTGGAGTGCCGTGGCATGATCTCGGCTCACTGCAGTCTCTGCCTCCCAGGTTCATGCTGTTCTCCTGCCTCAGCCTCCTGAGTAGCTGGGATTACAGACACTCGCCACCGTACCCAACTAATTTTTGTACTTTTAGTAGATACGGGGTTTTGCCACCAGGCTGGTCTTGAATTCCTGACCTCAGGCGTTCTGCCTGCCTTGGCCTCCCAAAGTGCTGGGATTACAGGCATGAGCCACCGTGCCTGGCCTAAAAATTTATTTCCATCCCATGGGAAATGTTCTTTTAGAACTCCATTGATATGTGTAGCTATGTAAGTAGTATGTGTATGTGTGTGTGCGTATGTATATATATGTATGTCTATATATACACATGTATATACATGGACACACCACTCCTTACATGTATACACACATGTATATAGTCATGTATGTATACACATGTATACATATATTACATGTAAACATATCTTTTATGTGTGCTTTTAATAGTGCTTTTCAGTGGTAGGATTATAAGTGATCTTTACTTTCCTTACATTTAAAAATTCAGTGCATTTTCTTAAAATAATAAAATATGTTTTAAACAACTATTAATACATTTTTAGAAAAACAGGATGAAGTTGTCTATGACAATCCATGTGAAAGTCCAGAGGAACTTAAAGTCATTGACTGTGTGGTGGGGCTGCAGGACGATAAGAATTTGGAAGTGAAAGAACTCAGAAGGCAGTGCCAGCAGCTGGAGTCTAAGCAGGGCAGGATCTGTGCCGAAAGAGCCTCTCTCAGGAGTAGAAAGGTAGGGACGCTGAGAGCTGCTTTCTTTTCTTTTCTCTTCCAGAGATCTTTTATTGTATGAAGGATAAAGAGGTATTGAAATAAGGTTTTTACCATCACAGCAATTAATTTTTTGTGTGCTTATGTCTTTATCTATGGCTATAGTTAAAATGCTTTTAAATATTTTTCTTAAAAATATTATTTATTACGGCCGGGCGCGGTGGCTCAAGCCTGTAATCCCAGCACTTTGGGAGGCCGAGACGGGCGGATCACGAGGTCAGGAGATCGAGACCATCCTGGCTAACACAGTGAAACCCCGTCTCTACTAAAAAATGCAAAAAAACTAGCCGGGCGAGGTGGCGGGCGCCTGTAGTCCCAGCTACTCGGGAGGCTGAGGCAGGAGAATGGCGTGAACCCGGGAGGCGGAGATTGCAGTGAGCCGAGATCTGGCCACTGCACTCCAGCCTGGGCGACAGCGCGAGACTCCGTCTCAAAAAAAAAAAAAAAATTATTTATTTCTTTTGGGATTTAAGCATTTAGCAAATCTCAAGCTTTTAATTTATTCATTCAACAACTATTTGTTGAATGCCCATTGCATACGCAGGAATTTTATTTTTATTTTTTTGAGACAGAGTCTTGTTCTGTCACCCAGGCTGGAGTGCAGAGGCATGATCTTGGCTCACTGCAACTTTCGCCTCCTAGGTTCAAGTGATTCTAGCTGGGTTTACAGGCATGTGCCACCACGTCCAGCTAGTTTTTGTATATTTTGTAGAGAGGGGGTTTTGCCATTTTGGCTAGGCTGGTCTTGAACTCCTGACCTTAAGTGATCTGCCCACCTTGGCCTCCCAAAGTGCTGGGATTACAGGTGTGAGCCATGGCCCCTGGAGCACAGGTACTTTAAAAACACAATAGGTAGAAACTCTATTTCTAATAAACAACTATATCAATTCTAAATATATTTTACTGTAAATTATTCAGTACACAAAACAATTACAGATAACAATATTCAGCTCACCTCAGACCTTATATTTGGTCATTTTTTCTTAATTTTTAAAAATCCATGAATACATAAAAAGATAACACTAAGAAATTTAATTTTTTCTGACAGAAAAGGAAGCTCATATATATCATTTTTATGCAGACTTTTCTATGTATTTACTCATATCTACTATGCTTTTCTCATTATTATTATTATTTTTTTTGAGACGGAGTCTTTCTGTTTCCCAGGCTGGAGTGAGGCTCACTGCAACCTCTGCCTCCCAGGTTCAAGTGAGTCTCCTGCCTCAGCCTCCCATGTAGCTGGGATTACAGGTGCCTGCCACCACGCCCGGCTAATTTTTGTATTTTTGGTAGAGACAGGGTTTCACCATGTTGGTCAGACTGGTCTTGAATTCCTGACCTCAAGCAATCGACCTGCCTCAGCCCAACCCCAAAGTGCTGGGATTACAGGCCTGAGCCACTGTGCCCAGCCTACTATAATTTTCTTATTAGAATTAAGAAAACATGCAAATTGTGACTTTTGTGGCTTACAAAAATGTTAATTACTCTTCCATGTAAATACAAATACTTAAAAAGAACTTGGCTATGTGCCGTGGCTCATGCCTGTAATCCCAGCACTTTGGCAGGCTGAGGTGGGAGAATCACTCAAGGCCAGAAGTTCGAGAGCAGGGACAACACAGTGAGACCTCATCTCCATGGTGCACACCTGTAGTCCCAGCTACTCAGGAGGATTGCTTGAGGCCAGGAGGTTGAGGCTTCAGGGAGCTATGATTGCACCACTGCACTCCAGCCGGGGTGATAGAACAAGACTCTGTCTCTCATAAAAAATAAAAATAAAAAATTTTGTTAGAAGAGTATATTCTTTGCATGTTCGTATTTAAGAATTGTACTTCTGGATTTAGGAACTGTTATTCAGAGGATTTGAAGATACACAGGCATTTGCCCTTTGTTCCACATTTCAGAAAACTCATGAGCCCCAAGAGGAGTCTCCTTTGGCACTCCCATGTTGCTGTGGAGGAAGAGGTGCCTCTACTTCCTTGGCAGTGTTATATATATATATATATCTCCTATGCCTTCTCTTATCCAGACTTGGAGCATTAACCTTCACTCTCAAGATATAATCACTCCCCTTATCCCCTTTAGAGGAGCTCTTTCCACTGATTCTGGAAATGTTGGAATTTGGAAGGCACTTGGTTAACAGAATGGTAGTTCAGGTGAGCTCTCAACTTGGGTTCAGATCACAGCTTGGCAACTTAGGCAGCCACGTGACCTTAGGCATATTACTTCAATCTCTTTTGAGCTCATGGTTTTCTCATCTGTTAAAAGAGGATGATAGGCCGGGCGTGACACCCATAATCCCTACTACTCCTGAGGCTGAGGCAGGAGAATTGCTTGAACCCAGGAGGCAGAGGTTGCAGTGAGCCCAGATTGCGCCATTGCACTCCAGTCTGGGCAACAAGAGTGAAACTCAGTCTCAAAAAAAAAAAAGATGATAGTGGTAATAATACAAATTTCATATGAGGATAAAGTAGGGTAAGGCATGAAAAGTACTTGGCATTGAGGCTAAAACCTAGTCAATAAATGTTAGTATTATCTGGGAGTATTACTGTATTACGTTTTACATAGGTCAAGGATTTTATGTGCATATAGTATATTATATATTGGTACAATGAGTGGTTAAGCACGGGTGAAACACAGTTATAACATAATTTTTCAGATATTTGTTGGTTGCTCTGCTTTTGTAGGTATGCTTGAAAATGTAATTAGCATTTAGAATGTTGTGGGGAAATATGTTTAAAACAATCACATTAAAACATTGTTGGGACACATCCGATTTAAGAATGGGGCCTGCCTATATGTCCTCTCATGGTTGGCGGATTGTTTTTCATCTCTTAAAGCACTCTGCTGGGAACAAATTATTTCCACAAGCAGCCAGGCACCTCTCATCGTAGACCGTGGAGGAGACAGTACCACTGGGCCGTGTCAGAACTAATATTAATGAATGCCTCACACTACAGCCCAAATGCAGTGCTTTTTTCTTTAAACCTTTTATGCTATACCAGGGTAATATTAAAAACCATGTGGGTGATTTGTATTATTCCACCAGGATCAGTGCAAAGAAAATCATCAGCTCAGATAGCAACAGGCTGAAAAAAGCATAAGATGCTCTCATCAGCATCACAGTATTCAGATGGTGAGTCCCCTCCAAAGGAAAATGTTCTGTTTGTGTAGTGTGACATGCAGGCCTAGACTTGTGGAAACTGGAGTTGCACTGCCCTGGACCTGCAGCTGACAGCCATTCGCCTCCAGGCCTGCAGCCTGGGCGCAGCCTTGGGGTGGTAAATGTTGGGGTACAGCCTCTTTCTTTGTCAAAACATTTTTATTGTATGCCAAGACATTTTTTGTAATGTGGAGCAATTTACAAATATACATTTGTTTCAATATAGGAAAGAGACAAGATAAAAAAAGAGGAGCAAAAGAAAAAAGAATGGATCAACCAAGAATGTCAAAAAACCACTCCAACAATTGACAGCATTTTAAGATGTAAGTTCCATAAACAGTCACCTCATCTACACTTCTGCGGAAATAAATGAAGACCACCCTAAAAAAAAGAAGACAGTGTAAAGTATTATAGAACAGGTCATCCAGAACATGAAACGTTTAAAAAATACCATTATTTCTGGTATATCAATAAAAAAACAACAACAAAAGTAGAATATAAGTGGTTCAAAACCCATGATATAAAATAACTGCTGTTTTTGACATCACAACACGCTTGGGTTCCTGCTCCGCACTCCCCACTGAGTAGTCCTAACTGTCCTAACTGGCCCTGGTGGTTTAGATTGGCAGGGAAAACTGAAAAACTGTTCAACTCCCTTGACTTTAGCTGGCATTTCCTCTCATTTGTCATAAACAATTCTTTAAAATGTTGTCCAGGCAGCATTGTGATATAAGTGTAGTGAAAGTGCCCTGTTAAAAGTAAAATATGTTTTTAAAGTTTTTTTTATATCTACAACTTTTTTTTTTTTTAAAGTATATACTTATGAGAATAATGTTATTTTTTTATGCCCTCTGTTCCAGGCCTACATTTGTATTTCCTCCACAAAATGATCCTGAGTCTGTAATTTTTTTTCTATTTCTTGACTTTATTATTAGAGATACATTCCTTTTAATAAAAAAAGCTGCTTATGAAGATTCAAAACAATAATTGTTTGCTTTTATTATTTTTAATTGACACATAATAATTGTACATATTTATGAGGTATAGTGTGATATTTTGATACAGGTATATAATGTGTAATGATCAAATCAGGGCAATCAGCATATTCATCACCTCAAACATTTATCTAAAGGTAAATAGGTTTTTTAAAACAATGTAAATAGGGAGTCAGGCGCGGTGGCTCACGCCTGTAATCCCAGCACTTTGGGAGGCTGAGGCGGGCGGATTGCTTGAGGCCATGAGTTTGAGACCAGACTGGGCAACATGGTGAAACCCCATCTCTACTAAAAATACAAAAATTAGCTGTGCATGGTGGCGCATGCCTGTAGTCCCAGCTACTTGGGCGGCAAAGGCACAAGAATCACTTGAGCCTGGGAGGCAGAGGCTGCAGTGAGCTGAGCTTGCACCACTGCACTCCAGCCTGAACAACAGAGTAAGACTTTTCTGTCTCAAAAAAAAAAAACAAAAAAAAAAACAGTCAGTAAATAGGGGCTTATTTAAGAATATCATTGAATTTACTGACTATAAAACATAGATCTGCTTTCATTCCCCAGCCCCTTCACAAAGACCCAAGTTTATTGTAGCCCCAAAAAAGGAAACAACCCACTTTACCCCAGAAAAGATTCTGGAATAGGTGTCAGATGCCTTCCATATACCAGGCACCGTGCTGGGCACTTCACATTCACTCTCACGTACTGCTTGAAACAGCCTTGTGAGACAGTTTCATCACCACTTTACAGATGAGTAACCAAGGTTCAGAATGGTTGGTTACACAACTTAGTTCAAGGTTAAGCAGCAGGAATTGAAGCCGGGTCTTACTCCAGAGCCACACAGGGCTTCTCAGCCTGGACAACACATCCAGATCCCCTGGAGAGCTTCTTCTAGGTACTAAGGTCCAGCCCCAGCCACAGAAATTCTGATGTGACTGCCCTGGATCAGGGCCTGCGTGAGAACTGCAGCGGGAAGCATGAATTGAAGGAGCTGCATGAATACCAGATGAATGCAGAGCCAGTGAGGTGGAGAGGAACTGGCTGGTCGCCGTCACCAAGAGAGTTTCAATGAACAGAATGGAGTCAGTCTGGAGGAAGGGATGCAAGGGCAGCCAGCGTGTTTCCTTAGCCCTCACTCAGATCAAGGAATTGTTTGGCAATACAGAAGATTACTTTTTCATGTGTGGGTGATATGAAAATGGGAGGAGTAGGCAGATTTAAGATGACAGAATCAGGCATCCTAAGCTCCCAACGAAACTGGAAAAATTAGTTAAACGCTAACAAGTTCACTGAAATTTGGGATAAATTATTGTTGTTCTAGTCCAAGAAAAGCCCATATGGAGGTATGCACTTGCATGGGGTGATAGGAAAGTGTGTGGGGCTTAAATTTTGGGTAAAATAATTTGAGAATTCAGTTTCCTTCAGCTTAATGAGTCACCCGTGTGACGAAAGCTCATGGGCTTTTGGGATGCCGGGATAGCGGCATCCCGTGTAGAATACGGGAGTTCTGTGTTTACCAAGAAGTGCCACCCTTGAAGGGGACACAGCCAATTTGAGCACATGGAAGGGAAAAAGTAGGAGAGGGAGAAAACTAGAAATAAAATCATTTGATACATGATATCTGTTGAGATCAAGGAAGTTTTCAGAATATCTGAAGGGCTGCATGAGGTAAAGGCCTCAATTTATCCTGAGTGGACAGACTGTCTGTGAAGTATAAGGCAGAACTCGGCCAGGCACCGTGGCTCACGCCTGTAATCCCAGCATTTTGGGAAGCTGAGGGAGGCGGATTGCTTGAACCCAGCAGTTTGAGACCAGCCTGGGTAACAAATCAAGACCCCGTCTCTACAAAAAAACAAAGGCAAGAACTCAACAGTCCAGAGTAACAGTGACAGGCTGCAGCTGGGATGCCACAGAAGGCATCTTTGGGTGGTTCAGGGAGCCCCAACATCAGGGATGACCTCATCAGTTGGATGGAGATCAGTTGGATGGAGATCAGTTGGATGACCACTGGAGTTTAGTCCTCTGGCCCAGTTTCTGGGATTCTAGTTCTGCTGGCATGCTCTCTGACAGAAGGCTGCAGGATGGCAGCTGCATGGCTGTGTCTACATCAGGGAGGTTTGGGGGCTTGTTGCCATGACATTGCTATTTGTCCTGAAAGGAGCAGCATGTGAGGGAAATGGAAAGATTCCTTGAGTTTATCATGGATTGCATGGTTGTGTGTGTGTGTGTGTGTGTGTTTAGGTTTGCATTAATAGGATCATATTGAATGCATCCTTTGCCAGTTTCTTTAACTTCGGTTTTTGAGATATCTTCATGTTAATATGTACAGAGCTAGTTCATTTTAATGAGTTCATAGTACTACATTTTATGTTTGATTGGCTAATCAGTGCCCTCTTTAGGGCCCTCCTCTCAAGATTAGCTCTTTGTAGGACTAGGTTTTTCTTTGTCAAATGAATACCTGAAAGACCAGAACTTTTTCAACTTATGTTTTTTTAATTATGAAATTAACTCTAAGCCTAAAAGTTAGAGAAAAGAGACATCCACAGGCTCTGTGACAGCTGCCACTTGGATGTCCACTGTGCTGGCATTTTTCATAGAGGTTTTCTCATTTTTAATCATAATACGTATTATTTTATATCTGGTTTTCATTGAACACTGTATCATCTGATTTTTTCAGATGTTTCAGGCATTGTACTAGTTATCACTTTTTATGGCTACTTAATATTTTGA
>NW_012117066.1:1642406-1644109 GCF_000951035.1 Colobus angolensis palliatus | reverse complement strand
CTACCTAATAATGTTGCAGTTTATATCTGTTGAGCTTTGAATGTTGAACCAGCCTTGCATTCATGGTATAAATCACTTGTTTGTAAAGTATTTTTTAAAAAATATTGCTAGATTTGGTTTCTTAGTATTGTATTTTTATATTTGTCTTCATGTGTTTTTTTTTTCCTCACAAGTGCCTGTACCCCTCTTTTTTTTTTCTTTAAAGATAAATGATAATGAGAGAGATTGTCTCTCTTGAAGTTCTCAGTGCCTGTGCATTGTGCACTGCTAGCATCATGACAGAAACTTCAGAACCAGAGCTGGCTTCTAGGCAAGCCTGGCTGGGGGAAAAAAAAAGAGAAACCATAGGATTATTTCTCTACATATGCTTCCTCTTACAGAGGCCACATTCCTGGTTCTCTAGCTAAAAAGAGTAGAAATTTTGCACACCTGGGTTAGAAAAAAAAAAGAATAGCCATTAAACTCACCCGTTACAGGTCACTATTGGTATTTTGATTTTGCTTTCAATCCATCTGTTATTGTTTACTTTTAAGAGTCCTTGATAGTTGCTTTTTATGTCCAGAGTTTTAATTTCAATCAGAAGGAGAAATAGGCCTTGGTGAGCACGCTTTGTCTTGGCTGGTGCCAGAAGTCTATACTCATATATTTTTAAATAATTTTTAGTTGAATAACAAGTCAGATGTGTGCTTAGCTTTCTCATTGTTTTCCTAAAAATAGAAGAAAAGTTTTTAAATACTTTAACCACTAAATTATTTAAAGCAGGTTTAAAATAAACTCACTCATTTTGCCTATTGTATTACTCTGTTCTCACACTGCTAATCAATACATACCCAAGACTGTTTAGACTGGATAATTTATAAAGTAAAGAGGTTTAATTGACTCACAGTTTCACATGGCTGGGGAGTCCCCACAATCATGGCGTAAGGTGAATGAGGAGCAAAGTCACATCTTACGTGGTGGCAGGCAAGAGAGAGTGTGTGTGCAGGGGAATTCCCCTTTACAAAACCGTCAGATCTCATGAGACTTGTTCACTCTCACGGGAACAGCATGAGAAAGACCCGCCTCCATGATTCAGTTACCTCCCACTGTGTCCCTGCCACAACATGCGGGAATTATGGGAGCTAAAAACCAAGAAGAGATTTGGGTGGGACACAGTCAAACCGTATCTCCTGTATACAGTCACACTAGCATTTTAGTTTCAGAACTAGTTCTGTGTTACTGTCTGAATTAATTTTTCCACAATTTTGTAAGGAAAAATAATGCTTTCTTTGAATTTCATGTGTAGATGATTTTTTAAGTTTTGTGTCATTTTGTCCAATAAATTCTGAAAATCTTTGTGTTGACAGTGTGTTATCTCTGCACAACCATCTACGTATAAGAGCACTCAATAAAAAGAATAACGAGGAAAAAGCACTGGATCTGTATTTCTACAAAACAAGCTACCAGCAGAGCCCACTGGGAGTGGTCGTGACATAATCAGGAATGTTATATTCACAGGTTGTAGATCTGCGTATGAAAAGAGGGTTTGCAGATAGCAGATTCTAGAAAGTTGCCTAATCAGACAGTAAATGCAGCTGTTTAGGCACTGAACAAAAGTAAGCTGCTTTGATTACTCATAAGAGGGAAGTACAAGTCATTATTACATCTGCTAATTTACAGACTGTAAGATACACTTTAAAAGCAGCAGTAAGTAAACTCTTCAT
>NW_012117066.1:1609258-1640561 GCF_000951035.1 Colobus angolensis palliatus | reverse complement strand
CTTCAGCCTGCTGGTGCTTAATTAGGTGCTTATCTTAACACCTTAGAACATACTTTCTGTAGATGGTTTAATTCCAATAAGCATATATGCTTTTCCTAAGAGTTTCTTCAGCTTTTCAAAACTTCCCTGTAAATGAGGCCTTGTAGGCCGTTTTCTTGCTCTGACCTCACCTTCTGTTCAGCGCAGAAACAGCGTCCATTGCTGTTATGCAATGGATAAAATTGTATAACAATGGGCATGGTTCCATATCTTTATTTATTTGAGACGGAGTCGGTCTCGCCTTCTCCCAGGCTGGAGTGCAGTGGTGCGATCTCGGCTCACTGCAAGCTCCGCCTGCCGGGTTCACACCATTCTCCTGACTCAGCCTCCCAAGTAGCTGGGACTATAGGTGCCCGCCACTTCGCCTGGCTAATTTTTTGTATTTTTAGTAGAGATGGGAGAACTCTGTTGGCACTTTCCACTGTTTCATGTAAGTAGGAAAGGTGTGGGCCAGCAGCTGGTTACCCGGATGCTTCTGGCGGGCTCTGGCAACAGCTCCTTCCACCCTTCACTTGCTTAACAGAGACCCTTCCTTGTGTTAGGCAACATCACTCCCACATAAATGATGGTTTCTCGCATGCAGGAAGAGGTACTTTCTGCTTTGGTGCTTCTTACCAACATCCTATGCTCTGAAATTTCTGAAGGTCTTTGGTACCAACAGGATAACCCTGTTGGACATGTTTTTTGATATTTTCCCAAAATGCAAGTGTTTTTTAAAAAGGTAGACTCAAAATAGTCTACTCCCTATTCCTACTCTCAGTGTGAGCACTGGTCTGTTCATTTGGGCAGTTTCTCCCCATAGCATTTATGGTATAACATTACATCTTGAGGAGGGGTATCTGGTGCATTTAAAATAATCCATAGTTAGTAAGAGAGAAGAGTTGCCTCTTAGGAATTTAACCTCTTGAGATTTTCATTCTACCCAAATTCTATCACAAAACCATCTGGCTAGTTTATAACTCTGGCTCATAATTACTTAATAACTATATCTTTCCCTCCCTTCCTTCTTTCCTCTTCCTCCCTCCCTCTTTCTTTCTTCCTTCTCCCTCTCTCTCTTTTTGTTCGTTCGTTTTTTTTTTTTTTTTTTTGAGATGGAGTTTCGCTCTTGTTGCCCAGGCTGGAGTGCAATGTCTTAATCTCAGCTCACTGCAACCTCTGCCTCCTTGGTTCAAATGACTTTCCTGCCTCAGCCTCCCAAAGTGATGGGATTACAGGCATGAGCCACTGCGCCTGTCTGCCCTCTTTCTTTCCTTCTTTCTCTTTTCTTTTTCTTTTTTTCTCTTCCTTTCTTTCTTTTCTTTTTCTTTTTCTTTCTTTTCTTTCTGTTTTTGAGACAGAGTCTCTTGCTCTGTCACCCAGGCTGAAATACAGTGGCACAATCATGGCTCATTGCAGCCTCGAATTCCTAGGCTCAAGAGACCCTCCTACCTCAGCCTCCTGAGTAGCTGGGACTACAGGCATGCACCACCATGCTCAGCTAATTTTTTATTTTTTGTAGAGATGGAGTTTTGCCATATTGCCCAGGCTGGTCTCAAACTCCGAGGCTCAAGTGATCCTCCTGCCTTGACCTCCCAAAGTGTTAGGATTACAGGCGCAAACCACTGCACCTGGTTAGATTATTTCTCTTACCATGTTGCTCTAATTTCTCTATGTTTTAATTGATTGCCCCCAGGAACCTCTTTCTCTCCAACTAGTGAGCTCCATCTGTTGAAAATTATGGAAAGTAGGGCTAGGCGCAGCAGCTCAGGCCTCTAATCCCAGCACTTTGGGAGCACAAGGTAGGAGGACCACTTGAGTCCAGGAGTTTGAGATCAGATGGGCAACATATCCAGACCCCGTCTCTACAAAATTAAAATACAAAAAAAAAATTAGCCAGGCATGGTGGCACACTCCTGCAGTCCTAACTACGCGGGAGGCTAAGGCAGGAGGATCACTTGAGCCTGGGATGTCAAGACCACAGTGAGTTTTGATCATGCCACCAAACTCCAGCCTGGGTGACGAGTGAGAACCTGTCTTAAAAAAAAAAAATTAGGGAAGCTGTCCTAGTGGGTCCCAGGTTCATATTCCAACTTTACCAAAAATTCCCTCTGTGAGTGACACAAGTTATTTCCCTTCTCAGCACCTCAGTTTCCCTCTGTGTAATATGTGACTATTGGACTCTGATATTCACCTACCTTTGTAGCTTAAGTGTTTCAGAAATCCAGGATTCTGTGAGTATCTCTTCCTTCTTGTAACTCCTGTCCAGTGTAGTCAGTGTGCTCTGAATAAGATGCAGGGATAGAGTCTTTTAGCAAAGCAAAGAGGGAAAATAATGAGTTGAGGAAAATAATGAGACAGGGAAAGTCAGAGAGAAGAGGCACTTGAGAAGGAAGTCAATCAGAGCAAGAATGCAAATGAAAGTAAGAGGAGAAAAAGGGGACACAGACCCCATATCAACAAGGGAAAGTATTCTTTTCTCCCATACAGCTCTGTTTCTTCCCTACCAGCTCCAGACCCCTATTTTTAATTTTCATTTACTTTTATATATTCTATTTATTCTTTTATTTTATTTTTTAAATTTTTAGCGACACAATCTTGCCCTGTTGCCCAGGCTGGAGTGCAGTGGCATGATTATGGCTCGCTGCAGCCTCAACTTCTGGATGCTCAGTTGATCCTCTTGCCTCAGCCTCTTGAGTAGTTGAGACCACAGGCATGCATTACCGTGCCCAGCTAATTTTTTTCACTTTTTATAGATACAGAATCTCGCTATATTGCCCAGGCTGGTCTCGAACTCCTAGGTTCAAGTGACCCTCTTGCCTCAGTTTTCCAAGGTGTTGGGATTATAGGTGTGAGCTACCACGCCCAGCTACCAGACCCCCTATTTACATCCAATCTCTTTCCCAAACAGAACATTATTCCCTTGCAGTCTTGCTGTTTTTGTTGAGACACAGTCTCACTCCATCACCCAGGCTGGAGTGCAGTGGTGTGATCTCGGCTCACTGCAACCTCTGCCTCCCGGGTTCAAGTGATTCTTCTGCCTCAGCCTCCTGAGTAATTCCTGAGTAGTGTGCCACCACTACTGGCTAATTTTTGTGTTTTTAGTAGAGATGGGCTTTCACCATGTTGGCCAGGCTGGTCTCAAACTCCTGGCCTCAAGTGATCTGCTTGCCTTGGCCTCCTAAAGTGCTGGGATTACAGGTGTGAGCCACCACGCCCTTTTTTTTATGAGATAATTGTAGATTCACCTGCAGTCGTAAGAAATAATAGACAGATCACACATACCCTTTCTACAGTTACGCCATGGTAACATCTTCCAAAACTATTGTGTAATATTACAGCCAGAATGTTAACATTGATACAGTCAACCAATCTGATTTAGACTTCCCCACTTGTACTTCATTTGTGTGTATTTAGTTCTGTGCAGTTTTGTCACACGTGTAGGTTTTGTGTATCTGTCACTACAGTCAAGATACAAAGAGTTCCATCACCACAAGCCTCCCTCTCGTTACCCTTTAATAAACATATACCTTTTTCCCACCGTTTCCCATTCCTAACCCTTGCAGCCACTAATCTATTCTCCATTTCTATAATTTTGTCCTTTCCAAGTTGTTATATCAAATAACATTATATAAAACATGTAGGCTGGGCGCTGTGGCTCACGCCTGTAATCCCAGCACTTTGGCAGGCCGAGGTGGGCGGATCATGAGGTCAGGAGTTCGAGACCACCCTGGCCAACATGGTGAAACCCTGTCTCTACTAAAAATACAAATACAAAAATTAGCCTGGCATGGTGGCACGTTCCTGTAATCCCAGCTACTCAGGAGGCTGAAGCAGGTGAATTGCTTGAACTGCGACCAGGGAGGCAGAGGTTTCAGTAAGCTAAGGTTGCACCACTGCACTCCAGCCTGGGCTGCACAGTGAGACTCTGTCTCAAAAAAAAAAAAAAAAAAGGATTTTCTCCTGCAGCTGTGGCCCGGGCATGGCGACTCCAGGCTCTGTGACTCTGGAGGCCCCCTTTGAATCATCGAAGCCTCCCATCATTGAGGGGTTTAGCCCACTGTTTACAGCAGTCCAGAGGGTTTCAAGGAAAAGTTCCTTTGCAAGACGTGCGAGAACACGGTGGTACCCATAGGTGGCCTGGACACGGCGGCCGCCCTCACCAAAGGCCTCTACTGCTTCTACCAGAGCAACAGCCAGTGCTCACAGCTCAAGATGCTCGCCCAGATCGCCGCCCAGGGCTTCACCGTCGCAGCCATCTTGCTGGGTCTGGCTGCCACCACTATGAAGTCTCGACCCTGAGCCCAGGGTCTTGAAACCTCTGCAGAAATCATTCCAAAATCCAGGAGCAACCACTGGCCCTACCATGGGACTTACTCCCTCCTCTCCTTTGAGAGGTCCCTGTGTCGTTGGGGGAGGAAGTGACCCTTTGTGTAACTGTAACTGAAAGATATTTTCAAAAATCCCAGATTTTGTTGTTTGAATGTTACATACTTCTATTTGTGCCACATCTCCCCTCCACTCCCCTGCTTAATAAACTCTAAAAAAAAAAAAGTAAAAAATTACATACATACTGTATGTAATCTTTTAGGATTGCTTTTGTTAACTAGGCATATTTGTATGGGAAGGGGGATTTTTTTTTTTTTTTTTTTTGAGATGGAGTCTTACCCTGTCACCCAGGCTGAAATGCAATGGCAAAATGTAGGCTCACTGCCACCTCTGCCTCCCAGATTCAAGCAATTCTCCTGCCTCAGTCTCCCAAGTAGCTGGGATTACAGACACGCACCATCACCCCCGGCTAATTTTTTGTATCTTTAGTAGAGACGGGGTTTCACCACGTTGGCCAGGCTGGTCTCCGACTCCTGACCTCATGATCCGCCCACCTCAGCCTGCCAAAGTGCTGGGATTACAGGCATGAGCCACCGCGCCTGGCCAGGAAGGTTTTTAAGATACAGAAAAGTACAGAGCATGATATTGCAAACAAATATGTTCCTACCACAGAATCAACACTGACTATTGTTAATATTTTTTAATATTTGCTTCACTTTTTTTTAAAGAGAGACAAGGTCTCACTCTGTCACCCAGGCTGGAGTGCAGGTGCAGTGGCACTGTCATAGCTCACTGCAGCCTCGACCTCCTGGGCTCACATGATTTTCTTGCCTTAGCCTCCCTAGTAGCTGGGACTAGAGGCACAGGCTACCATACCTGGCTAATTGTTTTAAAGGTTTTGTAGAGATGGAGTCTTGCTCTGTGGCCCAGGCTGGTCTTGAATTCCTGGGCTCAAATGATCCTCCCACCTTAGCCTCCCAAAGCACTAGGTTTACAGGCATAAGATACTGTGCCCGGCTGTCTTTATTATTATTATTATTATTATATAAAAGAAAGAATGTATTATAAAGTTGGAATCCCTTCTAATCCTCGTCCTTACTTCTGTTAGTCATAAGCAGCTACTAGTATGAATATGGTCTCCTTTCCTTCCTTCCTTCCTTCCTTCCTTCCCTCTTTCTTTCTCTTCCTTCCTTCCTTCCCTCCCTCTTTCTTTTCCTTCCTTCCTTCCTTCGTTCCTTCCCTCCCTCTTTCTTTTCCTTCCTTCCTTCCTTCCTTCCTCCTTCTTTTCTTTTCTCGACAGAGTTTTGTTCTTGTCGCCCAGGCTGGAGTGCAATGGCATGATCTCAGCTCACTACAATCTCCACCTCCCAGGTTCAAGCTATTCTCCTGCCTCAGCCTCCCAAGTAGCTGGGATTACAGTCACCCACCACCATGCCCAGCTAATTTTTGTATTTTTAGTAGAGACAGGGTTTCACCATGTTGGCCAGGGTGATCTCGAACTCCTGACCTCAGGTGATCCACCTGCCTCGACCTCCCAAAGTGCTGGGATTACAGGCATGAGCCACTGCGTCCCATCTGTATAATCTATACACTTTGATTTCTATTATTATTATTGGGTGTTTTTTTTTGAGATGGAGTTTACTTTTCTTGCCCAGGCTGGAGTGCAGTGGTGTGATCTCGGCTCACCCCAACCTACGCCTCCTGGGTTCAAGCAATTCTCCTGCTTCAGCCTTCCGAGTAGATGGGATTATAGGCATGAGCCACCACGGCTGGCTAATTTTGCATTTTTGGTAGACATAGGGTTTCTCCATGTTGATCAGGCTCAAACTCCCAACCTCAGGTGATCTGCCCACCTCAGCCTACGAAAGTGCTGGGATTACAGGTGGGAGCTACTGCACCTGGCCTGATTTCTATTATTTTGCATAATTTTTACAACAAATCTGTAAAACAAGGTTTCCATTTACAGATCAGGAAACTAATAGCCTTGAAATGATTTCTCAGTGGTAGGTGGTAGTGGTAGGTTAGAACTGGGGAAGCAAGCTTACAGTTTGATGTTTACCCACTAGTACTACCTCCTTCAAAGCTGATCACAAATCATAATAGTGAAAGAAGCTTTGAAACTACGGATCTATAACTCCGTTTATAGGACTGGAAGGGACCTTAATTAAGACCCTTCTATTTACAGAGGAGGAAACTGAAGCCCAGAGATACCAAGATTTGGAGCAGGTCACACCTTGGTGCTTGTGGAAGGACTAAGAACAAACCCGGCTCTGACTCCCTGCCCTTTCCCCATCCCACCTCCTGCTGCCCCGGCCAGGAGGCTAGATCTCAGAATGCAGTCAGAAAAATCCCTTACTGAGAAATATTAAGACTAGACTGCTAAGAAGAAATCTTAACAGTTCCATAGAAAATGATAAAAAGTATGAAAAAAGAGAACAAAGTTTTTTGGGAAGTTTGACTTAACCATTGCCAGGTAAGAACTGCAAATTAAAGGAAAAACCGTTTGAACTCAGTTGACAATGACTTTTTTTTAGCTAATACTAATTGTTTTGAGGTGTGGGCTTTGCTGAATGACTGAAAGACACTTGTAGCTTGTAGAAGTAAAACTATTACACTCTTTCAAGAAAGCAATTGAGTATTGTGTATTTAAAACCTTAAAAATATTTAAGGCTTCGATCTAACAATCTGAATTCTAGGGAAGTTTTCAAAGATAATCAGGTATGTGGTCAAAGAATATTACATGCAACATTATTTATAATATTGAAAAATTGATCATCTTGTTATGTCTCAAGTAGAATATGGTTTAATAAATCAGTGTAAATTTATGTGATGTGATGTTATGCAACTGTTAAAATCATAGCTTGGAA
This sequence comes from Colobus angolensis palliatus, assembly GCF_000951035.1. NCBI lineage: Eukaryota > Metazoa > Chordata > Mammalia > Primates > Cercopithecidae > Colobus > Colobus angolensis. Next base: position 1,633,350 of record NW_012117066.1, on the reverse strand, counting down.
TATTATTTTATAACCTGGGAAAAGGCTTGTGATATGTTAGGTGAAAAGGAGATTTCAAAACTAAATAATCTGATTTAAAATTATTAGTAGTAGTGCACTGAGAAACAGGTTGGAAAGGAATCAGTTAGAGGCTATCATTTCTGGATACTCAGTCTTGGAACACACCCTGCTCTTAATAACGTGTACACTTTTATTTGTTGCTTGAATAAGCAAATGAATAAATGGTGGGATTATGGATAATTTAAATTTTCTCTTCCATAGGTTTTGGAATTTCCCAAATTTTATGAGAATATTTTTATTATCATAAATTTAACCAGGCAAGGTGCAGTGGCTCACGCCTGTAATCCTAGCACTTTGGGAGGCTGAAGTGGGTGGATTGCCTGAACTCAGGAGTTCAAGACCAGCCTGGGCAACAGAGTCAAACCCCGTCTCCACTAAAATACAAAAAAAATTAGCAAGGCGTGGCAGCATGTGCCTGTAGTCCCAGCTACTCGGGAGGCTGAGGCAGGAGAATTTCTTGAACCTGAGAGGCAGAGGTTGCAGTGAGCCGAGATTGCATCACTGCACACCAGCCTGGGTGACAGAACAAGACTCTGTCTCAAAAAAAAAAAAAAAAAAAGGCCAGGTGCGGTGGCTAATGCCTGAAATCCCAGAACTTTGGGAGGCAGGCGGATCACCTGAGGTTGGGCGTTCAAGACCAGCCTGACCAACATGGACATGGAGAAACCTTGTCTCTATTTAAAAAATACAAAGTTAGACAAGTGTGATGGTGCATGCCTGCAATCCCAGCTACTCGAGAGGCTGAGACAGGAGAATCGCTTGAACCCAGGAGGTGGAGGTTGCAGTGAGCCGAGATCACACCATTGCACTCCAGCCTGGGCAACAAGAGCGAAACTCCATCTCAAACAAACAAACAAACAAAATTATGAAAACTTATAGCATGTTGACACTAACTGAACAAGATAGAAAAAAAGTAGTATTTTTGTTCAATATCCTTCATTTTTACCACTCTCTAAAAATTTAGAATACTGAAACTCAACTTTGGCTCATTTCCTTTTCATGGAATGGCTGGATGGATTCTTTAAAGCTGCCAAATCTTTTGTCATCTCTGGACTTCAGTTCCCTCCTTTGTAAATAGAAGGAATTTAATTATGGTTTCTTCTGGCCTTAGAAAAGGTAGTTATAAATTCATTCCTACTCAGTGATCCTAGATGATAGAATTTCTTTATCTTCCTTTATCAAAAGCCTCTGCTAAAGAGCACCCTCAAAGTTAAAGTCATTGTAAAAAAAACTCTCCCCAGTTTTGCAGAGACATTTTTGTTTTGCTGCATGACTTTCAGACAAGCACTAGACTTAAATCATTTCCATATGAACAGATGTACAGAGGGCAGGATGTACTTAGGGCTGTGTCTGTGCTACTGTGTCTCTGCATAACCCAACAGGCTTACATGAGAATAGGACTTTTCATCTCATTTCCATTGGTTTCATACGTTAAGCAAGTCAATTCACATGTGCTACAGGTCACAGTGGGAACTCTCTGTGTAAGGCTATAGATGGTTCAGCTCAACCCATTTCTTATTTCTGAAAACAATTTGACGCATGCAGCCTACTACTGGAAGGCAATTGAGTTATATTCATAGAAAGGCAGCTTGATCTCTTTCCATGATACCCTGTCTTTAGAGAGTAAAAAATAAGTTGCTATGTGTTATCATCCGGTATAGGCAACTAGATGCAGAAATTTTGAAGAGATCTCTTTACTGAGACCCATATCTGTCCCCTGACATCGCCCCTCCAAAGTGCACCACCTCCAGTGAGTCTCCCTGTCATGCCTGGCCAGTGGCATTCCTCCAGCCCTCCCATGGCCAAGCATAGGGGTGCTGTGCTGGCAGCCTGTGGCCTGACATCTCTACCAGTCCTCCTGTCCCTCGGATGACAGGGAATGTGTCCTCTGCTGGCTGCGTTCTCTGTGGAGCTCAGGGGAGGGAAAAGGCCAAGCCATTTCTAGGGTGCTGTTGGGAGCAGTGAAAAGGTCACTTTTCAAGGGACACTTTTCCTGGAAAGCCCCTGGAGCCTAGCTGGCTGTTATCCTGTGAAGCCGGCTCTGGCCACTAGGGGGCAGGGCCATGAGCTCGGCCTGGAGGAGCCTGCGGGGCAGCAGGCACTCTGCAGAAACAGACAGAACAGGCCACCAGGTGCACTGGAGGGACAGACAGAACAGGCCACCAGGTGCAGACAGGCGAGGGAGGCAGGGGGACAGAACGGAAGAAGCCTGGGGTGGATAGAAGTCAGTACCCTTGGGTGCTGGTATCTGTCTTCTCCGCCACCGCTAGATCAGGCTTCTGAGCCTGTTGGCTGTCCTGGCTGGACTGTGCCCCACAGGCGCCATGGCAGTCCCCGTGAAATCCACCAGGTGTCACCAGGCAGCATACAGGTAACAGGCCTGGAAGGTCCCCAACAGCCCAGCTGGACATGCCCAGACACTCTGGGCTCCTCGTTCAGTGGCACAAACTCCAGGACCCAGTGAGGGAAACGGGAACACACCAGGCCGAGCAGTATGGATAAATCCATGTATTCCAAAATGAAAAGCAAAATAAACAGGAGTTGCATCACCAGGGAGCCACAACCTCATCCCCGCCTCCTTCCTCTGTCCTATGCTGTCAATAAGTTCCTCAACCGCAAGTAGTGATTAGAACCTCCTCTCCATATGCCAGCTCCAACCGCCACTAGGTACGACACAGGGGGTGGCCCTACCCCCCGGAATATACAAACTGTTACACAGATACTATATGTACACTGGGGAAGGGAGGCCACCCCAGCAGCCCGTGCCCTCGCCTGCTCTACACTTAGCCCCACTGTCCCACCTCAGCTACCTCTCTCAACAAGAAGATGGGAGCCCCCTGAGGGAAAAGTTGCTTTGGTGAAAGTAGGGAGGCCATCAGGCCTCCTCCAAACAAACCAGCTCCACCAGCCTCTGGCTCTTCAATAGCAATCATCATCATCCAGAGATTTAAGGACTCAGCCCTGGTCAAGGGTCTGTTTGTTTCCCTCCATTAGACAGAGGTCTTGTCTTGCTACCCTAATGGTAAAGGGGTGACAGGGACAGGGTGGTAGAGACATGGTGAGGGCGGAGACTCCAGCCCCACTTCTCCAGGCTTATGCTGACAGGGGCCTGCTTTTATTTATTTTTATCCCATGACTTATTTTTTAATCCCATGATTTTTTCATAATACTTTTTTGTTGTTGTTGTTGTTGAGACGGAGTCTCGCTCTATCGCCCAGGCTGGAGTGCAGTGGCCGGATCTCAGCTCACTGCAAGCTCCGCCTCCCGGGTTCACGCCATTCTCCTGCCTCAGCCTCCGGAGTAGCTGGGACTACAGGCACCCGCCACCTCGCCCGGTTAGTTTTTGTATTTTTAGTAGAGACGGGGTTTCACCGTGTTAGCCAGGATGGTAAACATTTTAAGTTGCATAAACTTCCCCTTGATTTTCAAATGCAGTATAATACTGTCTACTAAATCTCCTTTTTGTTTCAACTAAGTACTCTCACATATATTGGTTTTAATAATGGTGGTTATTGTTTTTACAATGTTTTCCATTCAAGGAAAATAAGTAAATTCCTATGTCAGAGTAATCAATAAAGAAGAGGTATTAGCCAGAGAGGTCTAGATGGTAAAATCAATCTTCTACCCTCAAAGAAGCTCCGTGAACATAGAGGGATGCCAGGTGTCACACAGCTTTCCTTCACTCGAATTCATTCTTGAGTAGAGCCTGTATGCCGGTTCCAGGGACATTTCAACTCTGAAAGGATTTCTTATGATCTTCACTAAATACATTAAGAAGAATGCCAACCAGTTCCCTTTTGCATACTGGGACTTGTAGTCATGTGATTAAAACAGGTAACATGAACTCTGACGTTAAAATGTATTGTGGATATGAAGGGTCTAAGCTAGAAAAGATTTTCCACATCCATAGTCAATGACGGGAGCCTTTCATTCCTCAGAAATATCCCTTTTAGGTCATTGAGAAAGAGTCCAACTGCTGCAGCTCATGATGCAATATCTTCTTCATGAGCCCAGAGCACATACAAATCCTAAGTGAACTACCATAGTACGGCGCTCATTCTTGGCATCAGAACAGATGAAACACACTCTATCCTGCACATACCTGCCAGGGCAGGCCACTTCCCTCTTCTGTGAGATTTAAAAAGCTCCCCAAAATGTTATTACTCCCATCCCCAATACACAGAAAATAGGGGAAAGGCTGTTTCCAGTTCTCAGCCTTTAAAGAACTCTAAATGTCAGTACTCACAGTGGCATATTACAAAGTAAGAAACAGTGCGCACTTGAGGGCAAACCACATATTGAGCTAATGAAGAGCTCACTGTGATTAGGATTCGATTAAACATAATATCAGAACACCAGTGAATTTTATCTGAATTCTGTAATGAATATCCATGCTGCAATAACATTAAAAAAAACCTGGCAGCCTATTCCAAACCAGCAAGAATAGTTTTGTACAAATAGTGGGTCTTCGTGTGTTTGAACTCCCACCACGTAAGGGCAAACTCGATATGCATGCTAAAGACCTACAATTATCAAAGTAAAAACAAAAATGCTAAAGGATGCCACAGTGAACATTAGGGAAAGATCCCTCTCCCTTAACTTTTTATAAATAAATTTAAACTGTAAATTAGAAACACAAATAAACATGAGGGGCTGTAACATTCAAATGAAGTAAATGAATTGTGTAGGGGATTAACCACATAACTTTTTGTTTTTTTTTTTTTTTCAATTTCTTGACCAGCTCTCAGATGATGATGATGTTTATCTCCCTGTTCTCCGCTGCCCGGTAAAAGAATGGCACGCAGGGTTTGCTGGCCAAGCCTGGGAGCTCCTGGGTGCCCTGCATTACAGGAAGCAGCTGCACGATCTTCTGTGCTGTGGGGTTGCCACGGGGAGAACCCTCCCTGGCCTCTCCGGGTGCAGGCTCCACGCTGTCGGCCAGGCTCACCTCACGAAGATCTTCGGAGAGAGGGAGGCGGGGGTCTGAGCACAGTGCGAGCCTCCCCTGCTCCTGCCTGCCCACCCCGCCTGAGGGCTCTGCTCACCACCCTGCTCCTCCGCAGCCCCAAGCTCCTGAGGGGCTGGGGCCCCTGGAGCGGGCTCATCAGCCGGGTTCTGGGCAGCGGAGGGGAATTTGTCATGCCCCTCATGGTCGCTCACAAGTGGCAACACCAGCTCCTGCAGTTCCAGCAGCTTCACCTGCAGGGAGGGGTGCTCAGCTGCCACGCCTGAGCTGGCTTCACCTCCCACGCCCACCCCCACCCCCACAGAGACGTTGCACGCCCTCTACCTTCATCTCCTCGTTCTGAGCCGGCCTGATGACATCCTCCTTCTCCTGGTGCCGAGTGTTTGGCACTGCCCCCTGGCTCTCATATTCGGTGATGTACTCTCCTGCGAGAGGACAGGGCTCAGACACTGGGGCCCCTCTGAAGGCCCTGCAGCTCCCCCTGCCATGCCCTGGCCTCCTGCTCACTCATGCCCTCTGTTGCGCCAGAGAGCTGGATGAATCCAAGCTCTAATTTTTCCACCTGCTCCTTCCTGTCCGCCTTCTTCGAGAGGTCCATAAAGCTGCTCTGGAGCCAAAATAATGGGGTCACATCTCGGGAGTGACCTGTCCTTCCCCGCCCCTACTTTTCTTGGCCCATGCCAGAACTCACCTTCTGCTGCTCCATGGCCCCCTGCAGGGCCGGGTAGGTCTCCCCACACACAGACTCATCCCCAGTCCCTGGGGCCACGCCTATGACTCTGGCTCCTTCCAGGGACCACAGAGGAAGGTGTCAAAGTAGGGTAGGGAAAGTAGACTCACCATGGCCTCCTGGCACTCCAGGTCCTCTGGGATGTTTGGCATGAGCCGAGGTGCCTCCTCCTCTTCACTGTCCAGATGTCCTCCTTCATCTCCTGTGGGAGGTGGCCAGAGGGGTCCTCAGACAACCCATCTAGGGAGGTACTGCGGGCCCGCCTCTCCCCACCCTCACTGTGTGACCCTGAGCCAGGCCCTCCCCAGAGGGGAATGAGCTGCTGTTCTTTATTTTTCCTTTTAAGAACCAAGATCTTGCTATATTGCCCAGGCACAGTCCTGCTACCAGTCAGTGTGGGAATTCTGAACTGCTTCCTTTCTGATCTGGGCCAGTTCACTCATCCTTAGGCAACCAGGTGGCCCCCTGATCCCAGGAGGTCACCATATTCATGCCAAGCTTAGTGCAGACACCCGGTCAGCATAATGACTATCTGTTCTAAAGGTCTCTTCCAACCCCTCAATCCTATGCTGTTAATAGTTCCCCCTTCCTCCTGGGGCTGTCTCCTCTTCCTCTGAGTGGTCTCCTGTACCTTCTCCAGGGATAGCCATGAGGCTCAACTGGGCCTCTAGCTGTTGATTCTGCTGGCTGGCAGCTTCTAGGTGCTCCTAAGGGGACAGGAAACAGAGTGAGAAGGCACGGAAGTTGCCAGGTTGTCCCCCTTGGGGCCCTGTCCTCAGCAACTCCCTCCTCTGGGTCTCCTGCAACTTTTGGCAGGCCATCTCAGCCACTGCTTTGCCCCAAGCTTCCTGCTGCTGCAGCTGGTCCATGAGCTGGGTCTGCAGCAGTAACTCCCTGTGCAGCGCCTCCTTCTCGGAGGTCAGCTGCTGATAGGTGGCCACGTACTGCTGCAGGTGACCCAGGTACTAGTCTCACTGCTGCTGCAGACTCTGAGACTCTTGGCTCTTCAGCTCCAGCTGCAGAAAGACCCTGGGCATGAGGGCACGTGGTGGCTGGTTTCCAGATTCTGGGACCATTAATAGGGTAGTGAGAGCCCCTGGCCCCTTGCTCCAGGCCTAAGAGACTTCCTCCCTTGCCTAGAACCCCATGCCTCCTTCCCCAGCCTCAAATCTCATGTCCTCCTTCCCACCATTTAAACTGTAGCCTACAGACTGGTGGAAAAGCAGAGGGAGCCAACGATCATCTGCTAAGTGTGCTACAAGCCTAATTCTTTCCATGTATTATCTCATTTAATCCTCAGCACCTCTGCAAGAAAAATGCTAACTTCCTTTTGAAGTTAAAGAAATAGAGACCCAGAGATGAAAAGTAGCTGAACGGTGACCAGTGGAACTGAGGCCAGAATCCAGGTTGAATCTAAGGAGGCTTTTTTGTTTTGTTTTGGGATAGAGTGTCACTCTGTGGCCAAGGCTGGAGTGCAGTGGTGCAATTTCACCTCACTGCAACCTCCACCTCCCGTGCTCAAGTGATTCTCATGCCTCAGCCTCCTGAGTAGCTGGGATTACAGGCTTGCGCCACCATGCGTGGCTAACTTTTTGTTGTTGTAATTTTAGTAGAGATGAGGTTTCGCCGTGTTGGCCAGGCTGTTCTCAAACTCCTGACCTCAAAGCATTTCTCCTGCCTCAGCCTCCCAAAGCGCTGGGATTACAGGCGTGAGCTACTGCCGCTGGCATAAGGAACCTCTTATACCAGTCTCTTCCCCTATGATTGGGGGAATCCATGCCTCTAGCTGGGATTATAATGTCTAGACCTGAGAGGAGCCCAGGGCTACCCACCTCTAAAAGTCAGAGGGCAGGAAGCAAGAAACAGTTATAGGGCTGCTCTGGAGGGGGCTGGGGTTACCTTCCCTCCAGCTAGAGCTCCTTTGGCCTGGGACCTCCCCTCCCCAGAGGCTGGTGCCCGCCTCCCAGCCCTTCTTGGATGGGGCAGAGGTTACCGTCTCCTTCACCTCACTCAGCTTCTCCTGCAGCTCCTTTACTTGCTGCTCCAACTGCAGAGCGCTCTTGTTCTCGTTGTTCTGGAGAGAGAGAAGCAATCAGTGGCCATTCACTGCAGCTGGAGAACCCTGAACTTGGTGTCTGTCTCCCATGTCACCAGGAAGGGTGGAGGCAGGTTAGAAACATCATCTCCTCTCCCCCACAGCCATCAGAGCAGGGCCTGATGAGTACGGGCTCACAGGTGCCTTTAGAAGTACCATGTCATGTGAGGGCTACACTGCCCCATTTTACAGGTGGGGAAACAAAGGCCTGGAGGGCTAGGGATGAGGGCAGGCTGCCCAGGTGGGGCAACCCACCAGATCCTCGAAGCCGCACTGTGGCTCGGCCAGCTGCTTGTCGAGCTTGTGGTTCTGGGAAAGCGCGAGCCTCTCCTCCTGCTTTCGCAGCCTCCCCTCCTGCTTTCGTAGCCTCTCCTCCTGCTTTTGCAGTCTCTCTTCCTGCTTTCGCAGCCTCTCACCCTGCTCCCTAAGCCTCTCCTTTTGCTCACACAGACTCTCCTGTTCTTGCAGCCTCCTCTCCTCCTGCTCCTGGAGCCTCTCCTCCTGTTCCTGAAGCCTCTCCTTTTGCTCCTTGCTCAGGAGATTCAAGGCCTGATTGTTTTCCACCTGGGATTGGAGTTTTCCCACCAAACTCTCCACCTCCTTCCTTAGGTGTTTGGCCTCATCTTGTAGCTGCTCCAACTCTTTCTCAGCCGAGAAAGGAAGCAGACAATGAGGGCCTCTGGATTCCTCCTCCCACCCCCTTCCCCCTGAAAAAAAAAAAAAAAAAAAAGAAACAACCCTCCTCTTGATGCACAGCTCCTCTCACGCTTCCCAAGCTTGGCCTCACTGCTAATGATTCCTCGCACCCGATGGTGCCAATTTCCAAGCCACTTTCAGATAGAGAGCACTGTGGGTGGCACTCCTCCCTCTTTGCTGACGGGGACCCTGAGGCTCATGGAGATGACAAGACTTGCCGTCTCCTGGCACAGACCACTTTCCCACTGCCTCAAAGCCCTTCCATCCACCCACCTCCCTGGGGCATTCTAAGCCCCCCCACAGCCCTCTGATGCCAGTCCTGCTCCCAGGTCACACCAGCCCCATCTTGCCTATCTGGTGTTTGAGTTCGGACAAGCTCCTCTCCAGCTCCTGTATCCGATGTATGTCACGCATCTTCTCCTCCTTCAATGTGTTAGCCTGCCCAAAGCACAGGGAGAAAGGGCCCTGGCGAGGGGGCTGGTGGCTGGACAAGCTATCATCTTCCTTTCTGCCCCCACCTCCACAAAGCCCAGATCCATGACTACCTCTGGCTGTACTAGTCCCATTTTACAGATGCCCAGAAAGACCCAGTGACCCATCTAAGGTAGGGGCTGAAGGGTCAGGTCTCACCTCCACCGACATTTTCTGCATCCTCTCCTGCCACCGGGCCCTTTCTCCTTTTATATGTTGAGCATATTCATCTCTCTCTAGCTGGACTTGTTTAAATGACTCTGTCACCTGCAAGAATGGGCACAGAAGTTAGGAAGGGCTGTCACTAGTCCTCACCTGCTCCTGGTCACCTGGGGTCATCTTCCTTCCACATCCCACCCTCTGCAAAGCCTCACCTGTCTCACATGTGCGTTCAGCAGCACCCGCTCCTTTCTGGTCTGCTGTAACTGCCGCTGGAGGACTGCTTCACTACGGCTCGAGGACTGGATGGTGAAGAGTGAGAAGTTTTGATCTGGGGAGCCCGGGCAGTGACCCTCAAAAGGGCTATCGCTAGGCTCAATATACAACTCAGTCAGTAAAGATCAGGGCATTTCCAAGTCCATGGTCTGGTTTTTAGAAGAACTCAGTAAAGTTGGAAGGGACAGGGAAAGAGATCGAATTTACAGCTGGCTAACGGAGGCCCAGAGAGATCAGATAATACTGCAATTGTTATTACTGTTATTACTGCCACTGTTTGAATCTTTATGGAGTGCTTCACCAAGTACCATGCTAGCAATCCCGTTTAATCCTCACAACCATCATATGAGACAGTTACTAGGGTAACCTCTATTGCGTAGATGAAAAACATGGAGTATTCGAGGTTAAGTGCTTGCCTAAGATCACTGAGACAGAGCTGGGATTTGAACACCCAGGTCTGTCTGATTCTCTAAGCCCATTTTTTTCTTGCTATGGGTGGGGGCACAGATAGGAAGTGGAAAATTAATCTTTTGTTCACTTTTTGAAAGGATGATACATTCGCATAGTTCAAAACTCAGAAGGTACAGAAGGGAAGTGTCTCCCAGCCACCCTGTTACTCTCTCCTGAGGTTTTTATGAACGCTTATGCTTACAGACATGTTTTATGTATATTATCATAGTACATACACACACACACACACACACACACACACACACAGAAACACACACATACAACTTTCCTCTCTCTACAGAAATGGTGACATACTAACGGTACTCTTCTGTACCTTCACAGCACAAGTACCCGATAACCCAATTAGGACGTGGCCAAGGCCACAGCCAGGTAAGAGCAGGACAGGCACTTGGCCTCCCAGTTCTGCGTCCAGTGTTTGCTCCCCACAGTGCCCCCAACTCACGCACAGCAGCTGACTCAGCCCCAGGCTACCTCTAACAACCATACACAAAAGCAGCGAGAAATGAGCATGCTGCCTTCTGGGCAGGACACTGCATCCTGCAGAAGGGACCTTTAGGCTCACTCCTGCATCTGGGAAGCCGGGCTGCCAGGGGACAGGGTAGCTCATTGGACTCACCCTGTCCTCTTCCTGCTGCTGCATGGAGACAGCAGAGGGAGCCTGCTCCAATTCTCCAATACGCTGCAAGGAATATTGCAGGTGGCTGGCCAGATCCTTGGATTCTCCTCTAATAAAAGAGGTTGAGATGGGGCCCAAAGGACTCCCCGTAAAGACCTGTCAAAGTGCTAGGTTGAAGGATAACAGGATGCCAGATTCCCACCCCCAAAGGGAGTGGCGGCACGTTTAGTATGGTAAACTGTGGTCTTCAAGTCTGCCTTTTCCAACATGAGGATGTTGATTGTCTGGAATTGAACCTTTGGGAGAAAAGCCAAGCAAGCACTGAAAGACAAGGAAAGAAACATTCTTGGGAGGACAGGAGAAAACTCCCCACCCTCCACTCACCTCTAACTGCTCCGTTTGTGCTTTGTGTATTTCCTTGTTTGCTTTCTTTTCCTGTAGGAAGAGGAAGACAGAGCTCTTACCCAGGGGAGGCAGAGATGGCACAGCAAGAGACATGCCCCCAGCATGCCACCAATGCCCCAGGACAGGCCCACCCATAGGACCAGGTTACCAGGGGATAACCTGGAAGGATGGGGTAGAATCTGAGGGGTGAGCCTTCTTCCCCAGGCTGGGAGTGGGCGACATGAGACTGGCACCTCTACATTTGAGTGCCTCCCAAACGCAGCAGTCATGAGTTCCCCCCAAACTCAGCATTTATATCGTGAGCCAAAAAAAAAAAAAAAAATGTTACTTCTTCCAGCTGATGTTCCAATTGTTTCTTCTGTTGTTTCTGTGGGGAGAGTCAAATTCAGGTGACTGAGGGGGCCCCCTCAACTCTATTCCCCAGACCAGGAAGTGGTAGGCAGGGACCAGGAATGGATTTTATTTATTTATTTATTTATTTTTGAGACGGAGTCTAGCTCTGTCGCCCAGGCTGGAGTGCAGTGGCCGGATCTCAGCTCACTGCAAGCTCCGCCTCCCGGGTTTACGCCATTCTCCTGCCTCAGCCTCCGGAGTAGCTGGGACTACAGGCGCCCGCCACCTCGTCTGGCTAGTTTTTTGTATTTTTTAGTAGAGACGGGGTTTCACCATGTTAGCCAGGATGGTCTCGATCTCCTGACCTCGTGATCTGCCCATCTCAGCCTCCCAAAGTGCTGGGATTACAGGCTTGAGCCACCGCGCCCGGCCAGGAATGGATTTTAAAGGCAAAGTTCTCAGGCCCAATGGCAACACGAACTGGTCAACTCTCCTCAAGCTCCCAAAGACAGAGGATTTGGGTCTTTGTTGGTTTTCGTCAATAGCCACAGAACTCAAAATCTGAATCTGGATTCTCTGGAAAGGACAGTAACATAAACCTCTAGAGACGGAGTCTGAGAAAGGCCCACCCTTCTGCCAGCTTGTGATTTAGAAAGGTGCATTCATTCAACAAACATTTACTGAGCACATACAGGCCAGGTACGGTTCTTCACAGCAGAGATACAGGACAGAAAAGGACAGACGGGAGCCCTTGGCCCTGAGGTTTCCATTCTAGGGTCCCAAATCTCAGACTCTCAGAGCTAACAGAGACCTTTGATACTCTCTACCTCCTCTGGAAACATGAGCCCAAGGAGGAGAGGTGGCTTGACCAGACTCAAGGGCAAATTAGAGACTGAGTCAGGGCAGAAATACAGGGCCCCTGACAACCAGTCAGACTAGTGCTTCCCTAAGAGGTGACAACCCCAGGGTGTATGTGGCAAGGACTGGAGCAGGGATGTCTGAAGAAGAGAGAGTCAGCAAAGAGGGGAGTGACAGAAGAGCCATGTTGCATGCTCCTTGCTCTGGGGTCCCTCCACGTGAGGCCTGGGTGCCCCAGCTCCCCATTTGCCCTTGGCACCAGGGTCCCTCAGCCCCTTTCTTCAGAGCCCCAAGGGGAAACTAAGGCCCAAGATTGGCAGCGTGGAATCAGGAGACCCCACTGGACTCTTACCAGTGATTCTACGTTTTCATTGAGTTGATTGATTGTTGCGGAGCTTGAGTCCAGGGCTACTTCCAGTTCTTGGTACCGGCTCTGAGGCGCACGCAGAGAGGAGGAGTTGGAGGAGGACTGCGGGGAGAGGTAGAGAGAACAATCATTAGGACTGGGGTGTGTGTGGACTGTCTCAGCTGGCAGAGGGGCACCCAGCTCCTGCTGTGAGAGGAGGTTGGAGGACTGGCCTGCAGGGTCACTGCACCCTGGCCCAGGGCCTCTTACCTCCAGATCCTTCAGGGTGGCAGATGATGCAGGGGTAATAAAAATGAGAAATTCAAAGAAACAAAAACTTACATGGGAAGCATCTCTATATGGATATAGAGAAAGTATAAAAACAGCAAGAGACCATGCACGGTCGCTCACGCATGTAATCCCAGCACTTTGGGAGGCTGAGGTGGGTGGATCACTTGAGATCAGGAGTTTAAGACCAGTCTGTCCAACATGGTGAAACCACGTCTCTACTAAAAATACAAAGATTAGCTGGGCATGGTGGCAGGTGCCTGTAATCCCAGCTACTCAGGAGGCTAACGCAAGAGAATCGCTTGAACCCGGCAGGCAGAGGTTGCATTGAGCCAGGATGGCAGCACACCACTGCACTCCAGTCTGGGTGACAGAGTGAGACTCTGTCTCAAAAACAAAACAAAACATAAGCCCCAAATCCCACATGCCTGCTCTGTACATTAGTCCCAAATTACTTTGACATTTTAAAGTATGACTCACCATTTCCAAGATGATAAAAGATGCTGGGAAGGAAAAAACCCAATCAATCAAGCAGGTGAAGAAGCAGACATAAACAGACTGAAGGTTAATGGCAGCAACATAAAATAAGCCAGAGGCAAAGTATCCCCCAAACCAGAGAGGTCTCAGAAACATGCACGGCTGGAGACAGCAAGCCAGAGAGGGGTCCGGGCACTGCCTCACCTTCCACTTGCCCAATGGGGTAGCGCTACCCCATTGGAATGGTTAAGGTTGGACACCAGCACCTTCAGAATGTCCTGAATCTACAAGAGGTGACAAGAGAAAAACAAGGGCAGGGGAAGAAAGACAGAAGTGGCCTAGAGAGAAGCAAGAAAGTCAGGGTAGGAGGAAGATGTGGGTTAGGGAAACAAAATGCTGAAAAAGAGCAGAGGAGATTAAAACCACGGCCTGTGCCATTCTTCCAAATGGCCACCTGCTGCCTTGCCAGGGGCAGGAACAAATAGATATATCACAGAGTGGAGTCACCTGACCAATGCAGTCACAGAGTGGAGTCACCTGACCAATGCAGCTCTTAATACGCTCACTGGACCCCTTTCCTCAGACCCAGGACATGGGCGATGAATCTGGTAGAGTTCCAGACCTCCACCTCCATTAAAAAAAAACAGACTTCTGAGTAAGAGTTCACTTGAACTAAGGGGACTCCAGCGGAAAAACAAGTTTGAAAGACACTGATCTTGTCCAGTATCATCTTACAGAGGAGAAAACTGAGACCCAGGGGAAATAGTGATTTTTCTGTGGTCACCCAGCAAGCTGGTGGCAAGTAAGATCTTCTCTTACTCCTAGTGCCTGGGGCTCTCCTCACCACATGCTGGGGCCCTTTCAGTGATTCCTAAAGGGACAACTTGATGGCAAGTGGCTGTTCTCATTGGTCTGGCTTCCCTTTGAGACTGGGGATGAGGAAAATCAAACAGCAATGATCACTTCCTGGGTGTCCTGTGTGTTTGCAGCAGGCCATGTACTAGGGATTCACATAAAAGAACAGTAAGAAATTTCATTTAAACTTCTCAAATGGAAGTCAAACAATACCATCTTTATTATACAGATGTGAAAAGAGAGGCCCAAAGAGCTCAAGTAACTTGCACTAAATCATATCCCTAGCAGACGGAGCGGCAGGATTCAAACCCAGAATTCTTTACCAGTACCCAGCAATCTTAACAATTGCCCTCTACTGCCCCTTGGGGCCCCGTCCCCAGGAACCTGGCCAGCCAAAACTCACATCCCCAGGTGAGTGGCAACCACCAGAAGTGGTTGTCTCAGTCCTTGGAGATGCAAGCCCAAAGAGCCCAGGGAGGTCAGACTTGTGGGGGCAGGAGGTAAGGGCCGAGTCTCGAGCAGGGAGCCCCAGGGGTCACCTGCCCAAGGTTACCCTGGGGTGACTGTCAAGGACAGGGGCTGGGCTGCTGAGGGGAAAGGGCTGGCTAACAATATTTTGGTGGGGGGAGTGCAGAGGCACCAGGGGGGCCCGACCCAGTGTGCCTCAGGAGTGGCACGGACTCTGGCAGTAGTCCTGCTGTCAGAGGAGGTCTGCAGGTGGGTTGGGGGCTACGACCTGGTGGTTTTTACCTTTTTCTTGGCTGCAGTCAATTTGCTCTGTCAAGTTTCTTCCTGCGTGGTGGAGTGGGGGGGGAGGAGGCGGGGTTGGGGCCACATCAGCGCAATCTAAACTGCTAAACACCTCCAGTCACCTACCAGGTAGCTGTGCGACTAAGCCAGAGGAGGGGTAACCAGGACCGCACTAGAACGCAGAATAGGGGCATGGCCTCAATGCTCCCAAGCCCATTGGTTGATGAGAAAGATGAAAGGGAAAGGAGGTGTGGCCAGGCAGCAGCGTGTCCAGAGGACCTGTGGCATCACAAGGAAAGCTGCCCATGCAACCGCTGGCCCCTCCCCTCTCCCAGAGTGGGAGGGGCCGGCTTTCGCTGGGTGTCTGCTTAGCTTTCTGCGAGACTATTCACACTGGTGGTCAGAGTTCCTTTCCAAGAAGACCTGAGAGGCCACTTTTCTGTCTCCTGCCCTGGACCCTCCTGTGCCAATGAACCCTCTTTCCTGAGGGTCTCAGACCCCAGGGTTCAGGAGGTGGGTGAGGAATGGACTTCACAGTTTCTTTCCTGACTCCTCACAGCCCTGCCCCAGACTTCCCCTTCCCAGAAATCACCTCCAAGTGCTCCCCACAACCTCCCTCTCAGAACACCCCCTTCCTAGAGGGTCCCTACCCTGATCCTGGGGACATATCTGCCCCCTTTGCAGTTGGATCCAGTCCCAGGCACTCCTACTTCCCAGCTGCTCTTCCTCCTGCACCCACACAATACCCCTTTCTCTCAGAGTGGGCCATGGGTCTAATCAGCCTTTCCCCTCGGATTCCTCTCCTTGACTGAACCAGGACTTACACAAAGTTGCCACGGGGCCTTCTGATCCCCTGCGAGTATGTCTTTCCCGCCCCCATCCCTGCCCCCGCACCGCCCAGTCCCCATCCCCATCCCCGACCCTCCCTCCGTGTGAGTCATTGCCTCTCCTGGCCCTCCTCTCCATCCCAACAGCAGCTGATCCCCCCTCTTCCAGGTCTTCTCCCAGCTGACTGAGGACCTCCAGGTCATTTCTCAATCCCTCCCCTTCCTTTCCTCCTGCCCACCAGTCTTCAAATAAGTGCTATCCTGTCCTGTCCTAGGCCAACTCCTCTCCCTCCCCATCCTGTCTCCTGCCTCTACAGATACCTTTCACTCCAATCCAGCACTAGCCATCTCTCCTTCTCACTGGTTTCACCCCTTACTCAGCCCTACCTTTAAACAAACCCACAGCTCCCCAGTTAGGAAAATGCTTGGTGTTTACCCTGGCCACTCCTTTAGCTGCTAATAGTCTCTCCTATTCTTTTGCAAGCCACCCCCAAAACTCAGCCTCCACCTTCTCTCATCCCCCAGATGGAGTTTCCACTACCACTACCTCCACTCTCAAGTTACATTGTGAAAGACTTGGTATTTGTTCATTAATTTAGCAACTGCTGGGATGCAGGTTTGTGCCAGATGGCCCTTGCCCTCCAGGAGGCTCAGGCAAAAAGCCAGTTCCAGGACAAGTATGCACATGGTTCTGAGAGGGGGAGCCCAGGCTTGGTCTTGCAAAGAAGCCTCCCCAGAGATGGCAAGGTCAGAGGCAAGGCCAGAAGGGCAAGCCACAGTGAGCCCAGATGATGATGACAGGGAGGCAACCACAGTTTGCCAAAAGCATTGGGCTGATTTTGCTTCACTCTGAGAATGAGTTGGTATCTGCTAACTTTGACCATGGATGACTGACTGCAGATCATGCCTTTCTCATTCATGCTAATTCATTCCTTCTCTTTTTCTTTTTTTTGAGACAAGGTCTCACTCTGCCACCCAGGCTGTAGTGCAATGGCATGAACTGGGTTCATGGCAACCTCTGCCTCCTAGGCTCAAGCCATCCTCCCACTTCAGCCTCCCCAGTAGCTGGGACCACAGGTGTGCGCCACCACACCTGGCTAATTTTTTTGTAAAATTACCCTTGTACAGACGGGGTTTTGCTGTGTTGCCCAGGCCGATCTCGAACTCGTGAGCTCAAAGTAATCTGCCTGCCTCAGCCTCCAAAACTGCTGGGATTACAAGCATGAGCCACTGTGCCTAGCCTGGAAAAAAAAAAATCCACTTCTAATCTAGCAAATTTTGTGTTCTTGTTTACTATTTTAGCATTAATAACACCAAGTGGCTTACATTCTCCTCATGAGCTGTATGCTAGGAATAAAAGCTTGCCACAGTGGAATTATCCAAACTAGAAGAAATCAATACCAGGGATCCCAACAAAAATCACCAAATGGGGCCACATGTTCACTTTATTTGATATATTTCTGGAAAAAAATGTTTGCCATAGCAAAGTGGAGAGAGGGGAGCCAAGCAGCAAAATACATCTGTAGTGAGGTAGAGAAAACAGTATTCACTAGAAATCTTTTCAGGAAGGGTGCCATTTTGGGTTGGAGAAACTCCTTGAAAGTTAATTTGGGGGAGAAGGAGAGTCCTTGAGGGACCAGGGTAAGGTCAGAACGTTTCCTGGGAGAAAGGGGAACATTTCTCTGGCTAATAAGGGCACAGTGCTGGACAGGGTGAAGAAGAAAAAGTCAGACAAGAGTGGTACATTTCAGAACATGAAAAGCCTCACACTGCATAAAATGGACTACACCTTAAGACTTCCAATTTTCAGTAAGACTCTTAGGCCCATATAAAATTCAAGAGACTGTGGATTTTTTGGTGTGGAAACCACTGAAGAGGCAGATTGTACGTCTAAATTGCAAGGGCGAGACTTCAGTATGAATTGGGAATTTAGAGTGTAGCAAATTAGTCAGACATTAGATAATAAGTAAGCAAAGTTTATGAACAGTTCACCAAGAAATACAAATGGCTCTTTAACATATGAAAATATAACTGTGCAAGGAAAAAGAACATGCAAATTAGTTTCCAAGAGATACTTTCCATTTCTTGCATTGGCAAAGAACAAAAATTTCACTGATATAATTGTGAGGACAAATGCATTCACTAGTGGGAATTGGTAAAACTTCCATTGAGAGCAGTTTGGCAGTAACTATCAAAATTAAAAATGCACAAAATCTTTAACCTAATTATTTCAATTCTAGTAATTTATTCTACAGGCATAGACATGGGAAATGACTTTACATACAAAGGTATTCAATGCAGCATTATTTGTAATAACCAATGCCTAAAACCAACCTAGAGAGAGGTTAAGTAAAAGTCCATACTATATGGCGCATGAAAAAGAAAGAGGCAACTATTTACATATTAATATCGAATAATTGCCAAGATACATTATTAACAGATAAAGTGCAGAAAATGCATATAGTATCTGTATTAATAAAAGGCAAAAATAAAGAGGAATATTATATACATAATTGCTTGTATACTTAGAAAATATTTCTGGAAGGATATTCAAAATGCTAAAAGTGGTTCTAAAGAGGAGAACTGGGTAGCAGGGGGACAGGGAAGAGAAGACTTTTTACTCTATACCTTTAATACACTTTGAATTTTGTACTATATGGATGTATTACCTACTCCAATAATAGAGACTGAGAAAATGAAAAGGACAACGTATCAAGAATTGTGATAAATGCTAAGAAGGTGAAATATAGAACAGTTAGAACAAACAAAGGGGAACCAATCTAGACTTGTTTGGACAGGGAAATTTTTCCTGGGTAAGAGATGTTTAAAATGAGACCTAAAGGGTAAGGCATTAGCTTAGGGAAAGGGGATGAAGAGGTATGCAGGCCAGGAAAGAATTCTAAGGCAAAGGAAGAACTTGTGCAAAAGGCCCTGAGGATGGAAGAAACTCAGCCAGTTTGCAGCACAGAATGAAGACCAGTGTGAAAAGAGAAAAAGGTAACAGAGTTGGTTGCAATAGGAGAAGAGGTAGAGTGCAGATCCACAAAGGCCATATGAGGAATTTTATTGTAAGGGCATTGGGAAGGCACTAGAGAATTTTGAGCGAGGAATGGCATGGTCAGAATGAACACTTAATAAACTCATGTTAGCTCATGAGTAGAGACTGAATTGGGAGGGGGACAAAAATTGATAATCTAATGTAAACTAAAGGATACTGCAAACGAGACGATGAAACGCTTCACTTGGACTAGTATGATGGCAAAGGAGATGGAGAAAAAGTAAATGGATTCTCAAGTTTAGAGGTGGGAAAACCTCCGATACACAGAATTGGATATGGGGGAATGAGGGAAAGGGAAATGGATGTTCAAGGAAGATTGCCAGGTTTCTAACTTTGAAAGCTGCTGGATGAGTGGTACAGCCAATTGCTGAAATGGGAAGACTTAAGGACAAAGATGTTTGTAGAAAGCTCATGAGGCTGTTTCCCAATATATAAAATCCCCCTGAAAGGGGTCCTGTGAGGAGCAAATGACATTCTTTATTCAATAACTAGAAGCCATTGCTATAATGTTTCAAAATCTCTCCTTTGACCCCAGATCTTGTGAGGAAGATAGAGCACGTTCTGTACAAGGGCCTTTTTAATAAGAAAGGACATTGGTTTCTCAAATTGCAATCACTAAACTTAAGGTGCTTTAATTATATACATAATTAGAAAAATCTCTTTTTAAAAAACATAATAGGTTGGATACTGCGGTTCACACCTGTAATCCCAACACTTTGGGAGGCTGAGGCAGGAGGATTGCTTGAGCCCAGGAGTTCAATACCAGCCTCGGCAACATAGTGAGACCCGTCTCTACAAAAAATTTTAAAATGAGCCAGGCATGGTGGCATGCGCCTGTAGTCCTAGCTACTTGGGAGACTGAGGAGAGAGGATCTCCTGAGCCCAGAAATTCAAGGTTACAGTGAGCTATGATTGCACTCCTGAACTCCAGCCTGTGTGACAGAGTGAGATCCACTGTAAAACAAACAAACAAAAAGTATCTTCACAGGAAAATCCCAGAAATCACATAAAACATGTTTCTTGTGTCACAGATGGATCTTTATTTCCCTTAGCAAATCTCCTCAAATGTGACCCTGCTTATCAAGATTGTTCAAATCATATAGCTGTGCTGGGCATACAAAAAAAAAAAAAAAGGCATTTATCTATTTTTATGGTGGGGGCTGAGGACACAGAAGAGGAATCAGACATCGGTAACTTTTCACCATCCCCAATATATGCATAAATGAGCTACAGTTGAGTTTTTACATTTTTAATGTTCTATCATTTGTACTAACAAGGTCCATAGCCAGCTTTGTTCTGATGCCACCTGCTGGGCAAGTCTGTAGCACCTTATGCCTTTTTGGAAGTGTCCAGTCCGCCCAAACCCTATACCACAAACTCTTGAGAGTCCAGCCAACACTTTGGAAAATATCACTTCAAAATAATATGAAGCTTCAGTGGACTTCATGAAGCATTTTCAGTATGCCCATTCTTTTTTTTTTTTTTTTTTTTTTGAGACGGAGTCTTGCTCTGTCGCCCAGGCTGGAGTGCAGTGGCCGGATCTCAGCTCACTGCAAGCTCCGCCTCCCGGGCTCACGCCATTCTCCTGCCTCAGCCTCCCGGGTAGCTGGGACTACAGGCGCCTGCCACCTCGCCCGGCTAGTTTTTTGTAGTTTTTAGTAGAGACAGGGTTTCACCGTGTTAGCCAGGATGGTCTTGATCTCCTGACCTCGTGATCCGCCCGTCTCGGCCTCCCAAAGTGCTGGGATTACAGGCTTGAGCCACCGCGCCCGGCCCTGCCCATTCTTGATACTACAGATATACTCAATAGCAATCAACGGTGAATGTGGGCAAAGGCATAATACTGCATTGTTTGTGAGAAAAAATACTGGAAACATGGACATGTCCATCACTGTTTAAATAAACTAAGATACATCTTATACTAAGACATACTATACAGCCTCTAAAAGTCCTCAGGTTGTTAAAATAAGTTACATGAAAGGAGTGTAGAAAATATAGTATGCTTCCATTCAGGTTTTAAAAAATAATAAGGGGGAGGCCAGGTGCAGTAGCTCATGCCAGAACTGTGGGAAGCCAAGGTAGGAGGCCAGGAGTTTGAGACCAGTCTAGGCAACACAGTGAGACCCCCCGTCTCTACAAAAAATAAAAAAATAAGGGAAAAGATACTGACACATTTTAGAAATACAATTTGGAAAAGAAAACACAACAAACTGCTAAGATATTTGTCTCTGTGGAGGGAGTAGAGGCACTATGGGAGTTAAGATGGGAAGGTGTTGCTTTTCTTTATGATTCTACAAAATTTATAGGTACTTTTAATTTTAAAAACAGTTAATGAGGCCAAGCGTGATGGCTCACACCTTTAATCCCAGCACTTTGGGAGGCTGAGGCGGCTGGATCAACTGAGGTCAGGAGTTTGAGACCAGCCTGGCCAACATGGTGAAACCCTGTCTTTACTAAAAATACAAAAATTAGCTGGGTGTGGTGGCGGGTGCCTGTAATCCCAGCTACTCGGGTGGCTGAGGCACAAGAATCACTTGAAGCCAAGAGGCAGAGGTTACAATGAGCCTAGATTGTGCCATTGCACTCCAGCCTGGGCAACAGGGCCAGACTCTGTCTCAAAAAAGGAAAAAAATACTAGCTAATGAAATATGCAAATAAAACCATTGTTTAAACTCCCATTCCTAATCAGGAGTGGTGGCTCATGCCTTAAATTCCAGCACTTTGGAAAACCAAGGCAGGAGGATCACAGGCAACATAGCAAGACCCCAACCCTACCGAAAAAAAAAATTAGCCAGGCATGGTGGAACATGACTGTGGTCCCAGCTACTCAAGAGGCTGAGGCAGGAGGATCACTTGAGCCCAGAAGGTCAAGCCAGCAGTGAGTTATGATCATGTCATGGCATTCCAGCCAGGGTGGAGTGAGACCTGTTTCAAAAAAAAAAATTTTTTTTTTTTTTTGAGAGGGAGTCTTGCTCTGTCACCCAGGTTGGAGTGCAGTGGCACAATCTCGGCTCACTGCAACCTCTGCCTCCCAGGTTCAAGTGATTCTCCTGACTCAGTCTCCCAAGTAGCTGGGATTACAGGCACCTACCACCACACCCAGCTATTTTAGTATTTTTAGTAGAGTTGGGGTTTCACTATGTTGGCCAGGCTGATCTCAAACTCCTGATCTCAGGTGATCCACCTGCCTTGGCCTCCCAAAGTGCTGGGATTACAGGCATGAGACACTGCACCCGACCTAAAAAATTTTTTTATTAAAAAAATTAACTATTTCTGAAATTCACTACTGATATGAAGAAAGTCACAAGGGAATATACCTCCCATTCTAGCAAACAACAACAAAAGGCCAGATTAGCTAGAAAATAAAAAATATGTTCAACTCATCAGAAAAGCTAAGGACACAAAGAAATCTGGGTTGGGTGCAGTGGTTTATGCCTGTAACCCCAGGACTTTGGGGCGCCGAGGCAGGCAGATCGCTTGAGCTCAGAAGTTGGCGATCAGCCTGGGCAACATGGCAAAACCCTGTCTCGACAAAAAATACAAAAATTAGCCGAGTGTGGTGGTACACGCCTATAGTCCCAGCTGCTCAGGAGGCTGAGCCAGGCAGGCAGAGATTGTAGTGAGCTGAGATCACTACAGGCTGTAATCCAAGCTGGGTAAGAGTGAGACCCTGTCTTAAAACAAAAATAAAAACCAAAGAAACCTAAAGATCCAAACTCCAGAAAGTGCCAACTCCTTCATAGGAGAGAAGAGACCCCCTAGCTGTTGTTATTCCTAGTTGAACTATGGTAGGAAGAGGAATACTACAGGGGGAGAAAAGAGAAACCTGTTGAAATTTAACAAAATTTTCACAACCCCTTGGAGGCTGGTTTGACATTAGAACGTAGAGGACCCAAATCCACAGAGGAAGGCTTCCCACCAATCTTACCCCTTAGATGATAACCAGGTACAGGACGGTGTACTACACTAAAGTTGTGGATAATAGAAGGAAAGTTGAGAGAGCTTGACTTCTCCCAAGGGCTCAATTCCCTTTAAAGATGAAAGGGGAGGCAGGATTGTTGTGAAATCCAACAGAGGCACTCTTGGAGGCTAAGTGGGGTCAGAAATGCTAAGAAACCCATCCCCTAGGTATTGTGGACATTCCTCTACAAAAGGGCAGGGCACGCATGAGAGCTGAGAAAAATATCTTCCTGTCCTCAGCTCATTGATAAAAAAAAAATCCTGGCAGCAAGGTTGTAAAGCAGGGAAAGATCTCCCACGTTGATAAAACCTGGTGGCTTAGCTATGAAGCAAAATAAGATCTCTGGAATCTTGCCAATGCCCAAAACTCAGACCCTGGTGATATGAGAGTTCTGATCCTACCTTCATTCAAAATATTTGAAGCTAGAGGTAAACTGAATCAAACTAAACTAAAACTGCAATGAAGCCCCAATCTAGAATTCATATACATCACATTGAGCCACCATTCAAGTGGCCTGAAAAAAAATACAAAGGACATGCCCTGTTTTGGAAGTAAATATTTGCTTCAATTTCTCGCTCTCTTTTTTTTTTTTCAACATAAAACGTCCATCATCCAATCAAATATACAAGTCATGCAAAAGCAAGAAAATAAGATTCATGGTAAGGGAGAGGAAGGGCTCAACAGAAGCAGAACTAGATGTTGAATTATCAGTTTGGATCTTTAAAATAACTGATACAAGGAAAAAAAATAATAAAATAACTGATTAAAATACTAAAAAGTAGAGTGGAAAATGTGGAAAACATGAATGAAGAAATAGGAAATTTCAGCAGAAAATGGTAACTATACAAATATAATGAAATGCTAGAAACAAAAATATTAGGAAAAAATTAAAAATAATTCAGTGCAACTATGTATTCATAAATAACTAAAAACAAAAAAATTTTAAATGGAGAATTCAATAGACAAGTTTAACAGGTTAACATTGGAAAGCATCAAAAAACTTAAAGATGGTTAAATGGAAAGTATCCAAACTGAAAACAAAAAGAAAACAGGGCAGGGGGAAAATCACCTGAGATCTGTAGGTTTATATCAAATCATCTAATATACATGTAACTAGAATCTCCAAAGAGGAGAAGCAAGAAAGTATGAGACAAGAGAAAAATGTAAACAGATAATGGCCAAGAAAGAACCAATATTAATGAAAGACATCAACACAGATCCAAGAAGTTCAGTAAGCTCTAGACAAAGAAAAACATCCTTAGACACATCCTAGTCAATCTGCTGAAAAGTAAATATAATGCACAGATGCAGCCATTGAGAACAACCACACATTATGGAAAGGGAAATAAAAATTAAAATGATGAATGACTTCTCACCAGAAACAAATGAGGCCT
>NW_012117066.1:1560321-1608998 GCF_000951035.1 Colobus angolensis palliatus | reverse complement strand
TCCCAGCACTTTGGGAGGCCAAGGTGGGCAGATCACCTGAGGTCAGGAGTTCAAGACCAGCCTGGCCAATATGGTGAAACCCCGTTTCTACTAAATATATAAAAGTTAGCTGGGCTTGGTGACATGTGCCTATAATCCCACCTACTTGGGAGGCTGAGGCAAGACAATCGCTTCAACCTGGGAGGCGGAGGTTGCAAATCGCACCACTGCACCCTAGCCTGGGCGACAGAGCAAGACTCAGTCTCAAAAAAACAAAAACAAACACAAAAAAACAGAAAAAAAAAAAAAAAACACTGCAATAGGCTGGGCACTGTGTCTCATGCCTGTCATGCCAACACTTTGGGAGGGCAAGGTAGGAGGATCACTTGAGCCTAGGAGTTCCAGATCAATCTGGGCGACATATCAAGACTCCATGTCTACAAAAAAGAAAAAGAAAAATTAGCCAGGTGTGGTGGCGCACACCTGTGGTCCCAGCTACTCAGGAGGCTAAGGCAGGATGATCGCTGGAGCCAAGAAAGTTGAGGCTGCAGTGAGCCACATTCATGCCACCACACTCCAGCCTGGGTGACAGAGACCCTGTCTCAAAACAAAAACAGAAACAGTCCATGGGAGCCAAGTGTGGTGGCTCACACCTCTAATCTCAGCACTCTGAGAGGCCAAGGCAGGAGGAGTGCTTGAGGCCAGGAGTTTGAGGCCATCATGGGCAACAAGGCAAGACCTACAAAAAATTTCTTAAATTTGCCTGGTGTGGTGACATGCACCTGTAGTCCTAGTTACTCAGGAGGCTGAGGCAGGAGGATTGCTTGAGTCCAGGAGCTCAAGGCTGCAGTGAGCTATGATCGTGTCATTGCGCTCCAGCCTGGCAGCCTGAGCAACAGAGTAAGACTGTCTCTAAAACAACAACAAAACTGTCCATGGGCTGGATCTGGCCCATGGGCCACTGCCAACCCCTACAGCATACCATCTTAACAAAATAAAAAAGAGAAATACATAATAATCTTATTAGAAGCTAAAAACGCATCTCACAAAATTTAACAACCCTTCCTAATAAAAATTCTCAACAAATTAGAAATAGAAAAGAACTTCTTTGGGCTGTTCTGTGAAAACCTTACAGTTAACATTACACTTAGTGATGAAATGTTACAATCTTTCTCCCTAAGATTGAGAGAACAAGGCAAGGTGTCTGCTCTCACCACACGTTAAACATTGCACAAGATATTGTAGCCAGTGCAGAAAGGCATTATTTGCAAACTACACTGTTGTGTATATATTTAATATAAAACTGTATGGAATCTACAAGAACTATTTCTAGAATAAATGAATTTAGCAAGGTGGCACGATTCAAGATCAACCTACAAAAATCAGCCAGGCACACTGGCACATGCCTAAAGTCCCAGCTACTTGGGTGGCTGAGGCATGAGAATCCCTTGAGCTCAGGAGTTTGAGATCAACCTGGGCAACATAGTGAGACCCATCTCTCACTATGTTTGTTTTGTTTAGAGAAACAAACAAAAAATCAATTGTATTTCTAGATACTAGCAACAAACAACCTAAAAATGAAAATTAGCCAGGCGTGGTGGCCAACAAGAGCAAAACTCCATCTCAAAAAAGAAAAAAAAATTAAAAATATTTTAAAAACCAAATGCTTAAGAAAACATCTAATGTAAGATATGCAAGTCTTATGCAAGGGAAGCTACAAAACATTGCTGAGCAAAAAATTTAATACCTAAATAAATGACAAGACCTAATATGTTCATGGATTAGCTGACTCAATACTATTAAAATGTTCATTCTAAATTGACCTATAGACTCAACAAAACCCCATATCAAGATTCTAGCAGTTATTTATTTATTTATTTTGAGACGGAGTTTGCTCTGTCGCCCAGGCTGGAGTGCAGTGGCCGGATCTCAGCTCACTGCAAGCTCCGCCTCCTGGGTTCACGCCATTCTCCTGCCTCAGCCTCTCGAGTAGCTGGGACTACAGGCGCCCGCCACCTCGCCCGGCTATTTTTTTTATTTTTTAGTAGAGACGGGGTTTCACCGTGTTAGCCAGGATGGTCTCAATCTCCTGACCTCATGATCCACCCGTCTCGGCCTCCCAAAGTGCTGGGATTACAGGCTTGAGCCACCGCGCCTGGCCTATTTATTTATTTTTTAAGACAGGGTCTTGCTGTCACCCAAGCTGGAATGCAGTGGCATGAACACAGCTCACCCAGCACAGCTAAGTTTGAAAAACAAGATGAGCTAATTCTAAAACTTTTATGACAATCCAAAGAATCAAGAATAACCAAAGCAATCTTGAAAAATAAAAAACGGAAGGATTTACTAATTTAAAGACTTACTAGAAAGCTTCAATAATCCAAAGTGTGGTACTGATGTAAGGATACACAAATAGATTAATGGACCAGAATAGAAAATGTAGAAATACACACACACATGTGATCAATTTTTAACCAAGGTACCAAGTCAATTTCATGGGTAGAGAAGTCTTTTTAAGTAAATGTTGCTGGAACAACTGTATATCCATGTTGGAAAAAAATCAAGCCTCATTCTGTTCACAAAAATTAATTTGAGATGGATCACAGACCTAAACATACAATTTCAAACCATAAAACTTCTAGAAGAAAATATGTTCTTTGTGACTTTGAGGTCATAAAACCATGAAATAAAAAAACTGATAAAGTGGATTTTATCAAAAAAATTTGTTCATCAAAAGATCCCAATAAGTGAATACAGAGTCTTTAAAAAAAAAATCATAGCATATCTATCCATCAAAGGATTTATATCCAAAATACAAATAATACCTACAATAAAAAGACATCCAACTTTAAAATGAGAAAAGACATGAAAGACACTTCATGAAAGATATACAAATGAAAAATAAGCATATGAAAAAGTGCTCAACATCATTAATCATCTGGGAAATGTAAATTAAAATCAGTTATGTAATGTATGCTGAAATGGCTAATATTAAAAAACCTGACAATGTAAATGTTGACAGACATGTGAAGCAACTGTAACTCTCATACATGACTGATGGGAGTACAAAATGGTAAAACCACTTTGGAGAACAAGAGGGCAGTTTCTTATAAACATGCACTTACCATATGAACCAGTAATTTTCTACTCTTATTTATCCAAGAGAAATGAAAACGTATATCCACAAAAAACAAAAACAAAAGGCTGTGTAAGAATATTGATAGCATCCGTATTCATAATTGCCCCAAACTGGAAACAACCTAAAAGTCCTTCACTAGGAGAATGAATAAACAAATTGTGGTATATTTATAGAATGAAATACTACTCAGCAATAGAGAACAATGTCCTGATATATACAATATGGATGTCTTTCAAGCATTATCAGTGAAAGAACCCAGATGCAAAGGAGTACATTATTCTATGATTCCACTTATATGTAATCCAAAAGCAGGTAAAACAAATCTTTAGTGATAAAAATCAGGAAGTGATCACTGGAGTGGGGAGGCGCTCAGGGGTGATTTAAAGGTATTTGAGAACTTTCTGGGTTAATTGTAATATTTTATGTCTTCTTTTGGTAATTATTACACAGATGTATACAATTGTCAAAACATCAAACAACACTTAAGATGTGTGCATTTTGTAATAATATTAATTTCTACATATCAGTTTAAAATACAGTTGAGCAGTGGATTCCTATTCCAGGAGTGTTTGTCTCCGACTCTTTCCTGGCCTACTATCAGTTTGCTTCAGTGAGATTTTGGGGCTCCAATCTATTCAGGACCAGGCTCTTGATTATGGAATTTATCTTAAAGGGCACACAATCCAGTGTCCCAGCGATAGCATTTAGAATCTGTAAAGCAATTTTGTGGAAACAACAGTCATTTATTTCCATCGGTTAGTGAGCAACCATTTGACCATTGTAAGGCACTGGCTTGTACATGGACTTCCTTAAAGTACAGCACTTAACCTACTTTATTGCAAGCTAGTCAAAATGGAGTAAAAATTAATTTTTCAAAGACATGGAGAACATTGTCACCTTTCATTAATCCCATTCTCTAGCATTTGCTGCCCTGACCTTTACAACACTCCAAATTAGTACTAGGACTTTTGGATACAAAATCATTTCCTATCCACAGCAGACATCTTCTCCAAAGCAGGTAGACACTCAGATCATTCTTCCTTATTAGAAAACTCTTTAGTGCTTTCCCTAGTTAGATAGAAATAAACCACAAGTCTGGGTATGTGGTAGGAATTTATTAACAAGCAAACATCTTTGTTCATACCAGGAAGACCAGCAATTAGATTATAAATGACTTGAGAGCAAGAGCAAGAACTTAACAATTTTAGAGCATTCCATGAGAATGTCTATTTGCCCAAGAAGGCCCACAAGAAGTGCTCTACAAATGCTGGTTATTATTTTATGCTGTACTTCCTCTGAGAAAATGATGTGACATACAGAGGTGGGAGTACACATAGCAAAGAAGTCTCCCTCTAAAAGGAAGCTGGGAAATTCAAGTAATGGTGTTTTTGGATAAGATCCCTAAGAAAACTTAGGACAAAATCCTGCTGTGTGTGTGTTTGGTCAGTCCTCAGGAATCCCACTTGACCAACTGACTCCAGAGAGCTAGAGCCTCACTGCACATGCCTCAGATTCATAATTCTAAGAACAGCCATGTAATGTGCACTGAACTGGCTTATAGGGCACTACTCTGTTGTTATACAGAAACAAATCTTAGCTATCAGAAGGAAATCTGAAATCTATAGAAACGTTTTCAGTCTAAAAAAGCTTTCTGGGGGATAAACGGTCTACCATAAAGAGTTGGTTTTGTATTATTTTATTTTTTTTGAGACAGTCTCTCTGTAGCCCAGGCTGGAGTGCAGTGGTGTGATCTTAGCTCACTGTAACCTCCACCTCCCGGGTTCAAGCGATTCTCCTGCCTCAGCCTCCTGAGTAGCTAGGATTACAGGCGTGCGCCACCATGCCTGGCCAATTTTTGTAGTTTTAGTAGAAACGGGGTTTCACTATATTGGCCAGGCTGGTCTCGAACTCCTGACCTTGTGAACCACCTGCCTCGGCCTCCCAAAGTGCTGGGATTACAAGGTGTGAGCCACCATGCCCGGCCTGGTTTTATATTTCTTTTTTTTTTTTTTTTTGAGACGGAGTCTCGCTCTGTCACCCGGACTGGAGTGCAGTGGCCGGATCTCAGCTCACTGCAAGCTCCGCCTTCCGGGTTTACGCCATTCTCCTGCCTCAGCCTCCCGAGTAGCTGGGACTACAGGAGCCCGCCACCTTGCCTGGCTAGTTTTTGTATTTTTAGTAGAGATGGGGTTTCACCGTGTTAGCCAGGATGGTCTCGATCTCCTGACCTCGTGATCCGCCCGTCTCGGCCTCCCAAAGTGCTGGGATTACAGGCTTCAGCCACCGCGCCTGGCCTGGTTTTATATTTCTATAATCACCCTCCAAATTCTCATTCTGAAAGAAACTTGAATACTCCATGGCTAAAGGCAGGCAGGTGACTTGGAATAAATACCAAACAGGCATAATCAGTGAAGAGGGTTTTGCAAGTACCAAATTAAGACATAAATTGTTGCTGAGGAAATATTATGTATATAAAGTCAATGTCAGCTGGGCATGGTGGCTTGCACCTATAGTCCTAGGTACTCAGGAGGCTGTGGCAGGAAGATGGCTTGAGTCCTGGAGTTCACGGCAAGAGTGCACCCGAATTGTGCCTGGGAAGAGCCATTATACTCCAGCCTGGGCAACACAGTGAGACCCCACCTCTAAAAAAATAGTAATTTTTTAAAAAGCCCATGTCATCAGATCAAAGTAAGTAAGGTTGAACTTCTGG
Source organism: Colobus angolensis palliatus (assembly GCF_000951035.1). Lineage (NCBI taxonomy): Eukaryota > Metazoa > Chordata > Mammalia > Primates > Cercopithecidae > Colobus > Colobus angolensis. The sequence continues at coordinate 1,603,170 of NW_012117066.1, read as the reverse complement.
AAAGGGTTTGGAAATGCAAGGCTGGCTTGCTTAATTCATTAAAATGCTAGGGTGACTCTCAAATGTGAGCAGAAAAAAGGAACACTTTGAGTACTTCTGAACAGTGTATCTGAGATCACCAACAAAAGAGGCATTTGTTTTGGAGAGATGAGCCAAGATAAGAATTAAGTTTCCAGGGCAATCTTACGTTGGAAGACCCCTAATCAGTCTATATATAATTTTAGCAGGTGCTTTTGGTGACTGAGAAGCAGATACAGTGTGGTGAAAATAATATACTGATCAAATAGCAGAGCTGGCTCTGATCTGAACTGGTTGAGTGGCCTTGGGCAATCTACTTAATCTATGTAGAATCAAGGTTGAGAGCTTCAGACAAACCAACAGACCTTTTGTTCACTGCTGTACCGCCAGTGCCTGGCACTGTGGGTGGCGACCAAGAAAACCTAGGTTTGTAACTTCATTCTGCCACTTACTAACAGGATGACCTCAGGGAAACTACCCATCTTCTTTGAGCTTCTATTTTCTTATTTATAAAATGAAAATAGTAACTACATCATAAGATTGAGATGGAAGAGCTAGAAGCAGTGGCACATGACTATGATCCCAGCTACTCAGGAGGCTGAGGCAGAAGGGTGGGTTGAGCCCAGGAGTTCAAGTAGAGCCTGGGCAACACAGCAAGACTGTCTCTTACAAAAATAAAAAATAAAAATAAACAAGATAGAAACAAACCATTTGGTAAATACTAAGTCACCACAATTATCTATCATATGCCAATTCATTACATATATTTAAAAAATTGAAACTTCAGGGCATTTCAGTTTTGTCAAAGACAATTTCCATGACGTGAACCCAGCTAACTAGGATCTCCAAGGTTTCCTTCCTGATTAAGCTCTCAACATCCACGCTTGTATTGATGATCCTGCCCCCATGGATCTGATTGGTTCTCTCTACATGTGTCTGGAACAGTTAACATGGTAATACCCGGAGCTATGGGGTAACTGACAGGAAAAGCAGCAGTAAGAGCCGCAAGAGAATGTACAGATGGCAGACAATACCATTTTAGGGGTCCAAAATGGTTTTCTAGTTCCCAGTTCAATCTCATCCTGCCTTTGGGAATCTCTGAGACAGCTCTGTATCCTTATCTTTTGCCCAAGTTAGCACTGGTGTGCTTATTATTGTAACTAGGTTTTGTTTTCACATGTTTTTTGATCCTCACAATACTCCTACGTAACAGACAACAGCATAACAGAACATATGGAATCAGACAAGCATGGCCCTGTTAAACACTCAATGTGTAACTTTTGAGTAAGTTAGTAGTGTATGAGTGTCTTTCCTCATAAAAATAGGGTAACAATGCCCATTTTGCTTTAGGGCTGCTTGGAAGATACAGACAAAAGTAAGGCATCTGGCAAGAAGCACTCAACAAATTACAGTTCCTATTAGTATTCCCATTTTACAAAAGGGAACACTATGGCTGAGAAGTGTCAATATTCTTACTACTATACCACACTTGAAATAAAAATAACAAGATTATCAAAAGAATGAAAGTAGGAAACTTGTGAACTCTAAGTGCTCGTGGAATTGTGATTTGATGCAAATAGCTTTAATGACAGTTTTGCTTATAACCAGTCAACTTCCTTCGCTCAGACTCTATTATTTTCCCTAGATTTCTCCCCCTTGACAAGAGAATGTACTGCCAATCAACATGGCTGCTTGTCAGTTCTACTTCTTGGTAAGACTTTTAGTTTTATGATTTTATCCAAGGTGGACCATTTACCAGAAAACCGACAAAAAACCAAAACGGGCACTGCACACCAGACCCTTGGGAAGCACCATTCCACAAAACCCACTCAACTAGGGCCTCCAGTGAGGCTCTATTCTGAGCCCATCAATTTGCCTTGAATCATTTTGTCCCTCATGATCTGGAGTTGCTCGCCTATATTCTCTTTTTGCAACTATAGAAGGCAATCCAGATCACGGATCTCAACCTAGTCTGCACGTGAGTATCACTGATTGGAATTAGGGGGTGAGAATGCGGAAAGGGCTTTACAAAAAATACTGATGCCTACCCAAAGCAATTAAATCATAATCTCCATAAGGTAAGACTCAGGCACTAATAATTGTTTAAAGCTTCTCAGTGATTCCAATTCGCAGACAAATTTAAGTATCACTGGTCTAGGTAATGCCAGATGGACAGTGGCATTGTTGCAAGCCAAGACTAATAGAAGCTGGAAAATAAACTGCCCATGGCCGGTTTTTCTTTGGCCCACATTTAATTAAGATAATTCACATGAAGAAGATTTCACAGGCTCTTCTCAGAGACCATATAGTCCAGGGTAGTCTATTTCTAAAATATTTACTTGGCTCTTGTTGACATTTCAGTTTGAGACTCCTGGATTACTTGAGACCTCTGAATTACTATGGTAATAAGGTTGTTGTGGCATTGATAGGGCTGCTACATATCAATGTGTGACTGATTTACAAATTCTAACTGGCTCCTACCCTGAAAATAGTCCTAAATAAGCACATCTGTGGCCCTAAATAAATGATAGCCTGAAAACCGCTTTTCACACATATCTCATATTATTTTTTTCTATCCTAAATGCTACTGCCTGGAGAAAGGTCAACAATAGTTGCCCTAAAAACTGGACTTAACTCCACACAAAAGCAAAAACTAAAAACCCAAAAGTTGTCTGTTTACTCCACTGGTAGGCACTATTTGACTGATACCCAACTGAGTATTTCTGAGTTGGCTATTTGATCTTGGGTAACTACAGAAGCAAAATCCTTAAAACAAACCAGATACAACCAACTTTACCCCCAAAGATATATGAAAAATCTGAGGGACCCACACGTTTTCCTGTTTCTGAAGGAGCCAGAATTTTCTCATAAAACTCACTGCTTATCATCTTTTGAAAGCCTCAAAGGCTGAGATCCAAGGGATATGGATGTTCTGTGCATTTTCAGTGATCAATTACAAAACAAATCCTGTAACAATTTCCCACAGACTATCCAAAATTCTTTACAATGGAAATCCATTTGAATAACTAAACCAACTGCAAATTACTTGGGCACTATTTAGCAAATCATACTAAACCATTTATTCTCAACTACCGTGACAGTCTTCACATGAGGACTGCCTACCTTAATCTGCAAGATGAAAAGGGCTACTCTTCTATCCATGGATGGTTTCTAACAATGAGGCAAACTGCAACAACGAATGAAAGATCAGAGATGGTATAGAGCAACCTCTAACAGTAGCAATGACAGGCATTTATAATAGTCTTTAATGTGGTTTAAAAGTACAACAATATAGTTAAGAACTACCTTCCCTGGCACAGAATACTATGTCATTCTGAGACCAGAATAACAAAATATGATACAAAGAGGTAGTATGATGTTAAGTTTCAGGTAGAAGGAAATGAAAAATTGGGTGAGTTATTTCCTCAGTGAGCCTTATCTTCCTCCTTTATAAAAAAGGGCAATTTCTTTTCCACTTGTTTTAGACGGTAAGTTGAAGTGCTTTGAAGAGGAAAAGTGATCAACTCCCATAATTACAGATTCAAGTAAGAGTAAATTAAATTGTCCTAAAACCTGGACTTGGCCAGAGTATCAACGACAAACTATCTTCAACTTTGGGACCTGGTTTCAGAAAACTCTCCCTTCATCCCCATATAACAGTACCACCTTTAAGAGTGAGCTAAAATGAAAGTAATGTGAAGGAGTTTTGAGGTTAGCTAAGAATGACTCAAAGTATTTCCTTTAAAAAAGTGGCAAAGAGCTATTGAGCATTTTTGTATCACTATTACAACACGAACAACTTAAATTCAATATTTGAGACGCAGAAATTGGAAAGCGTTCAGAAAATGCTCTGAAAGCTTCATTAACCAAGTTAAATGTTGGGGGAATGGGCTCATTCACAGTTCCCAAAGAAACTGAACCAAATTTAGACATTTTATATTAAGTGGGAACAGTGAATAAGGCACATAATACAGGTGGCTATTAGCCACCTTTAGTCATTTTTTAACTATAAAAATAAACATAAGTAACTAATGGAATAACAAAATAAAAGTTTATTTTATTAGAATTAGGAATGTTCTTTCCCTCTGGGCAACCTGAACAGTCCAGTTACAATGAAATCTAAGAACAGTTATTTCCACAGCACAGGGTGCTCTATGCACAAAATTACAGGGTTAGGAGCATTTAATCAATTTACCAATCTGATTGTCTCACCAACCCACCCCATCCCATCCCCCAAGTGCTCTATTACCAGGGTTTGTAGCTAAAAGAATTTGTTACATTAACTCCTTTTCTCTCTTCTACTAAATTTCAGTTCCTAATCCTGGTTGAACCACTTTATTACACTGCAGATTCAACCATTTCAAATGAAGTCAGCCAGTCTTGGATCTGTTGTGTATGTGTGTATGTATACACATATGTATCTAATATATTTACTTAAACACACATAAAACACATACAATCTGGGTTGTGGAAAATTACAAATAATTTAGTCTGATGATATTATATGCTACTCAATTTTACCACTGTGGTTTTTGTGTCCTGAGCTTTGGATCAAAATTTTATTTTAAATCACTGAAAGTCCATCTGCTGCTGATTGTTCAAATGAAGCATGCACTTTTCAAAAGAATGAAACTGACCTCAAGACGTGGAGACGCTGGTGCTTACTGTGAATAGAGCCCTCAGATAAGACGACTTACGTAGGTGAAACAGGGAAGCTGTCATAATACGGCTTGCCTATCCCAGCTGGGTGCACTGAATCTACTAACAACATAAGCAATTCACTATGGGAATTCCATCATATATGGTGGTATCTGTTGAAAGCTTGCAAGTAGAAAAGGGCCAGTTCATCTTGATCATACAAATTAGGGAATGCACCCACAACTGCTATACCCTCAGGTAGTATGCCAACACTGAAACTAGAAAGCATCTCTAAAAAGCACTGTTCCTCACGGGTGAAGACTGGTATTATGAAGTGCACACACAATTTTGGGGTATTTGTTGCAACAGGAACACATGGATTTATGACACTCAAACCTAGATACTGCAAAGTTAACTGGTAAGACTTTTTTTTTTTTTTTTAACACCACACATACACAAAGCATTTTAAAGGAGCCACATACATCTATCTAGCAACTCTGACTGCTTTTCAAAGTTACCAGGGAAAGGAACTTAGGCTTTCTTTAAAAAAATCTCCTTAATGTATGTCTTTTTAAGATTGATAATGTCATTTTAAGTAAAATAATGTCATATGAATAATGTCATATGGAAGAGGGGAGGGAGACAAGAATATGGAAGAAGCAGACACTGAATTCAGATTTGCACCTGAGGTGGCAAGGGAGGAAAGGAGAAAAGGTACAGGTAAAGTTGATCCTAAAGCGACAAGTGGTTTAAGGAAGCAGCATTTATACTCAGCAAACATTCACTGATTTTTGACGGGAAAAGAACAGTTGCCAGTATATCTCCTGTAACAACCTTTTCTAAAAGGAAAAGTAGGGTTGATTCAGCAAAGCCTAACTTAGGCAAAAGGCCAGAGGAAAGTGAACCTACTTCCCAATGGAGTATTAGGATGTACAATGTAAGAGCAGACAAAGCTGCCTCACAAATGGTAAACACTCCCTAGGCACAAGACATTTAAAGGAAGACGAAGAGGTCCTCAGCCTCAACTGGTATTTCCTATTTAGACCTCTTAATCTAGTTGCCTAGTTCACTCTGTACTCCTGTATAAAACTGACAGATTTACGGATGCTGACCTATTGAAAAATACCACAGCCAGAATGGCCTAAACATGTATATAGTTAATAAAACCACCACCATCCTTTACTTTTAACATAGCTCTTAGTAGAAATTTCGTAAAAATGGACATCACAGCTAAAATGCATTATTAATTCTCCTATGTGCTGACAATAGAAAAGCAGCAAACTCAGTGATTTCTATTTAAATGCACTAGATGGGAATATCATGTTCCAGGGGTGTTTGCCTTCAAACCGAACCCACAGCAACACACACAAGCAATTTCAGTATCTGCCATTTTAAATTCACAATCTGAGACTAAATGAATGGCTATTTATATTTAAAGCAAAACATTTTGTTTGACACCCTAATGTAGAGAAGGGGTGACAGATGAGCCATAACTAAAATCTGAAAAGGCTCAAAGCAGCAATTAAGGGAAAACCGAAAAGTAAAAGAAATTTTTAAATGCTTCCATTGGATGTGACAGGGAATTTAAGCCTACAGCTGTGTGCATAACACGGGCACACAAAGGCTTGGGTAGAGGCATGATGCCATGGAGGGGGATTAGGTTGGGAACAGGTTAATTCATGAACTATAGCAACAAAACTCGCTGCTGTAGCCCTTAATCAGGTCATGGCATTTATTCAGAGCTTGACCTCCCTTGTCCCTGATCAAGAGCAGGAATTCAAGGCATGAGGCCCATGGTCAGCAACAGACATACCAACACCAGAAAGAGCAAAGTAACCTCAGGAAAGTGAAAGAGCTCTAGATAGGTCTTTCAGAGGTGCTCAACCAACACACCTTCATCCCAACCCCAACCCGGGAAAGATAAGCAAACTGAAAGAAAATGCACAGCAAATAGACATAATCTTGAAGATTTTTAAAGAATAAATATTTTTTTTTGTAATTAAACATTATGCAAACACGTGCCACGCTTGCTTTGTCCATGCATATGCGCTATATACAATTTTGAAAAATACTGTGTTGTCCTCTTGTTTTAAAAGTCATATACAAAGTTTTTATGTTTTTTGTTTGTTGAATCCTCTTGCTGCCTACCCCTTCCCCATCCCAAGATTTTCTTTACAAGGAACTAAGCATCATTCACTCATGACCTTGGGGTATGAGAGAAAGTGAGTCAGTCTGTGTGTGGGTGTATCTGTATGTGTAGGGGAGGAAGGGGAAGAGGTCCTTTACCAAAGTACAACAAAATGGCTGGTTTGAACATGAAAAGCAGTGTCAAGGAGCTGTTTGAAATTTTAACTGTACTACACTCAGGAAAAGGAAAAAGAAAAAGAAAAAAGGAGTCAGCTTTGAGAATGAAGCTACGTTACAAGTTAAAGTTGGAGGTTTTTAGTGTGTCTGTCACACTTTTGTTGGCGGCCTAGAATACTGTTGTACAATGGTTTATCTACCTTTTTTATTACAATATAATTTACTTAAACTTTCCGTTAACAAAACAATTCTGGTACTACAGACCAGTGGTGTCAGAATAGGCTTAGTGCCTCCTTGTTTGTGTTTGTTTTGTTTTAATTGCATGAGCACTCTAGATGGTAAAGTTTTCAGAGTTCATTTTATGCAGGGCCATTCTCAGTCCTCAATGTACTCCCACAGATCTTTTTCATAGCCTTCATGCACATGCTGTAACAAAACCCTTCGTCGACTCTCACAGTATCTGTAATCAAAGAGAAAAAAAAAACTTGTTGTCAGCCTCTAATAATAAAAAAAGAGGCATTTACTTATTTTTAACGCATCCCTATAGTTTATCCAGACTCAGAACCAAGCACCTATTTTTAATTTTAATAGGCACATGTTCAGGTCTAGGTGTACAGACACATCAAACTGCTTCTAATATTAAAATAGTATTTTCTGAAAGCCATTATTCCATGGGAATTAATTTTAAAGCAATAAAGTAGTACAAGTTCTGATGGACCTTAGAAATAGTTCAGTCCCACAGTTCTGCAGATAAACAGGTTCAGAAACAATTTCATGGGTTCTTTATTCACATCCTTAAAAATCTTTGTTAACTGTAAAAGTTACTATGAACACATTAAAGTAGCTAAAATTGGCTAAGGGAAGGGAAGATATTGGTTAGGACTAAATCTCCAAGTCTTCCAAACTCCCCAAGTTTCCTACTACTTTCAAAAGACACTAGCATTTGTCACTTTGGGAGAAAGAGCTTCATGTTGAGAAATCAAACATTTTGCATCTCTATCTTAAGAGACGGCACATCTTGAAAAATCAACTCCTAGGACAAGTATCTCCTTAGATACATATATATATATATACACAAAAAATCTAATAAAAACTCTAAACAGTAAGTTCCCATAGCTCATTTGTGAATAGCCATGACCCATACATAGGGTTCCAGGCTAAGACCAACATCCAATTCTCACTCTCATCCTAAAAGCCACTTGGCCTTTCTGGGTTCTTTCTTCCTTGCAAGGTAGCAACTAAATAATTGAACAGAAGCAGAATTAGCCAGTAGAATAAGTGGTTGAATTCCTCCTCTATGTATGCTTCACCAGTACTACTACCTGCAATTTAGTGCCCAACGGACAGAAGCAATTTGTGAGAAACATGGCAGCAGCTCAGTTGGTGGATATGCTAAACCTAGTTTCACTATCACTGAACTTGACCACTAAGGCACACTAGACCATCACTGGCAGAAAGTTTTATTCAACAGCTGAAAAAAAAAATTACCTGTACTTGTCTTGTACTTTCTGCTTTATATCCTGCAGAGAATCTTGGGAAATATCTCGTTCAAGGTAGCCCGAGAGCACCTCTGTGGCATTCTCTAGATCTGCTTGGTTATTCTGTAAGAAGAATAAAAGTAAATTTTGGCTTCAAAATAAAGCTAAAAGATAAACCATTTTCACTGTTTTGTTGACTACAGACTGCTCTCAACACTGATTCCGTAACTTTCGTAGGTGGTTTAACTGCACCTGCAAAGCTCTAGGGCTTTCATCTCTAATAACTTGTTTGTTCTTTTCCAGAACAATATTTTAAATGTTAAAAGAATTAAAGATTTCACCCATTACTTTTGGAAGAATACTGAAGACTATTTGAAAGGATTTAAAATGTCTCTTGGAATTTTCTCATTCTGAGAGCTGCTCTTTGCTAAAAACTCAAAGGGAAACGAGAAAAAATAGAAACCTATTATTGCTTACATCTGGCTATACTTATTTCTTGTAAGAGAACACTGTACAGAAGATTCAAATTGTATCATCCTTTACTATGATGGCTAGTTCTGTACCGGTTACCCAAATGAAGTCCCATCTGCTAGTCAGGCTTATTGTCTAGTCATATATAGATATCCATGTTTTATGCATCAATTTTAAATGAGCATCTTTACTTGAGAAAACCTTACTGCTAAAAGCTGGCTTTTTAGTCATTACTTCTAAAGACAACCATAACCACCACATTAATTTCTAATATTGCAGGGTTAGTTTAGCCTGAATAAAGGTTTCTATTGAGAACTTATCATGTTCCAGGTGCTATATAGCAATTAACACAAATTGTCTCACTTAAACCTCATAACAACCTAGGAAGGTATTATCCTCACTTTAAAATGGAGAAATAAGAGGTTAAGTAATTTGCTCCAAATTAACAGACCTAAAATACAATAAAGTAAAGATTAAAATCTAGGGCTGACTCCAGAATCTGCGTACCTAATCACTAACTGGCTAAACAACATCGATCTGAATATAATTTAGGACAGAAATAGAAATTTCTTGTATCTTTGTAATAAATACATTCGTCTATCTACATTTTCTGAATAAACAAGAACCCTGAAAACTCTGTATCTTATATATGAAAGATCAGGTAGTCCTATGATACAAGGTGGGCTTTTTCCTCACCCAGAACTACTCCTACCTCAAAGATAATGGACTGGTTATTCTTTTTGAGGTAGAAAGCGAAGACATAAGTGTACATGAGTGTGGCACGACACTGGCAGAGGACATCAACTGCTTTCTTCAGGAACTGCACCTCAATCCAGGACATGTTGTGCTGTTGCATCTCCTCCATTTTCTGTTTCACCTGAGCATATAGTTTGTGCTCAAAGCGCAGACTCTGCATGTGGTTCATATAGCGATTACAGTAGAACAGGTACCTCTGCAGGGCTGCCCTAGATCGCTGTCCCATTAAGAAAAATTGGGTGATATAATTATACACGTAAACTGTACACAAAAGGTGATTATCAAATTAAAACCACAATGAGGTATCACTTCACACCTGTTAGCATGGTTTTTATCAAAAAGATGAAAGGTAAGTCTTGGCAAAGATAAAGAAACAAGCAAACTCTTGATACATTGTTGATGGGAGTGTAACTTAGTAGAGCCATTATGGAAAATGGTATGGGGAGGTTCCTCAAAAAACTGAAAACAAAACTACCACAGAATCCAGCAATACCACTACTGTGTACATATGAAAAGGAACTGAAATCAGCATGTCAAAGGGATCTCTGTACTCTCACATTCACTGCAGCATTATTCACAATAGCCAACACATGGAATCCACCTAAGTGTCCATCAATGGATGAAGAGAGAAAGAAAACGTCATACATGTACACACACACAGGAGTACTCAGCCTCAAAAAAGGAATTCTGTTATTTGTGACAACATGGATGAATCTGGAGGACATCACACTAAGTGAAATAAGCCAGGCACAGAAAAGAAATACTACATGATCTCGCTTATACGTAGAAACTAAAAAAGTTGAACTCATAACAGAGTATAACCATGGTTACCAGAGGCTTAGGGGGTAAAGGGGTAGGAAGGGAGGGAATGGGGAGTTGGTGACCAAACAGTTGCAGATAGTCTGGATGAATAAGTTTTGAGATTTACTGCATAGCAGGGTGAATACAGTCAATAATAATATATATTTCAAAATAAGTATCATTTCAAATGTCTCACCACAAAAATGCTAAGGCAAGGCAACACAATAATTAGTGTGATTTAATCATTCCATTGTTTACATATTTCAACACATTCCACTGTACTCCATAGATATGTATAATTATGATTTGTCCATTAAAAATATTAATAATTTAAAAAGCTGATTTACTGATGAAACAGTACTGTGATCTAGGCTAAAATCAGGAATAGACATCTATTGCTACTTTTGTTATTTAATACTCTTGAAAAATGTCCTATTTATTGTACTTTCTAATTCCAGTATCCACAAGCCACACGTGACTACTTAAAATTCAATTTAAGAAACTAAAAATTCAGTTCCTCATTGCTCAATAATCACATGTGGTTAGTGACTACCAAATTAGACACTGGTGATAAAGAACATTTACAGCATTACAAAAATGTTCTATTGGATGGCACTGTTCTACAGTATGCAACAAGATGTAAAACAAGCAAAAAGCAGAGATATTTTTAAGTAGAAAACCACAGAGACAACTAGATACCATGTAACTCCTGATACAATAGAAAGCATAATCAATTAAGTATTCTGGGTTCCCCCCAACCACGGAATCTGAATTTGATCAAGTTCCTTGAATTAATCACCCGTTGCAGAAAATACAGGGATAGAAGAACCTATTAAATGACACCATGCAGTTGCAACCAGCAAAATCCATAATGTAGGAAACTCTACAGGACAACATGATCTAGTTTCTTCAACAAAGAAAAAAAAGCAAGGAGGGGGGAAGAGAAGGAACAACAGGTAGAGGAGACTCAAGAGATATCAATTAAATCCAAACTGTGGACCTATGTGGATCCCAATTTGAACCACTATAAAAGAAAATTTAAGAAAGGCCGGGTGTGGTGGCTCAAGGTTGTCATCCCAGCACTTTGGGAGGCTGAGGCTGGTGGACTGCCTAAACTCAGGAGTTTGAGCCAGCCTGGGCAGCAACACGGTGAAACCCTTTATCTACTAAAATACAAAAAATCAGCTGGGCGTGGTGGCATGTCCCTGTAATTCCAGCTACTTGGGAGGTTGAGGCAAGAAAACTGCTAGAACCCGGGAGGTGGAGGTTGCAATGAGCCAAGATCGCGCCACTGCACTCCAGCCTTGGTGACAGAATGAGACTTCGCCTCTAAGAAAAAAAAAAAAGCAAAATTTAAGATAATTGGGGATATCTGAACAACAGACAATTGATACCAACAGAGTATTGCTTTAAAACATAAACAGCTGACCACTGAACAATACAGGATTAAACTGTGAGTCCACTTATATGTGGATTTTTTTCAATAAATATATTGAAATTTTTTTTTGGAGGTTTGCAACAATTTGAAAACACTTGCGGACAAACCAAAACTAAGAAAAAGAGTTGTCATGAATGCATAAAACATATGTAGTCTATCTTATCATTTACTAACATAAAATATACATAAATCTATTAATAAAAAGTTGAGATCTATCAAAACTTATGCACACAAACTCTTACAGACTGTATATGGTACCATTCACAGTTGAGAGAAATGTAAACAAACGTAAAGATGCACATGGTACTCTGGAAAGGACTGTCAGTGCTATCAGAGAACACCAACAGAACATGAAAGTCTGGAAGGAGTGCACCACTGAAGACGTCATTGTTGTTATAGAAAAAACCATGGTATCATCAAACCTGAAACAATAAACTCCTGGTAGAGAAAACTGTGTCCAGATGTTGCCCATGACTTCACAGGATCTACAACAAAGCCCATCAAGGAAATCATGAAAGAGACTGTGGATATGGCAAAAAAAAAAGGTGGGAGGTGAGGGGTTAGCTAACAGACACCACACCAGAGGAATTAAAAGACCACTTCATGGAGATGAGCTGCTTCCAAACCAGTGCCAGATAATGAGGAAGAAGATGCTAAAGAAGCAGTGTCAGGAAATAAATTGACATTAGACCATTCGGCAGAAGGGTTCTGATTACTTAAGACTGCTTTGGATTTCTTTTATGAATGGACCCTTCTATTATACCAGCATTGAAACTAAAGCAAATGGAAGGAGGATTGTTACCATACAGAAACATTTTTAGAGAAACGAAAATGAAAAACAGATAAGGTTTTTCTCTAAAGTTATGCCAAGTGTGCCTGCATCTCCTGAATCCCGTTCAACTTCCTCTACCTCTGCCACTCGAGATAGCAAAACCAAGCCCTCCTGTATTTTCCTCCTCAGCCTACTCAACATGAAGACCTTTATGATGATCCACTTTATTTTTTTTTTTTGAGATGGAGTCTTGCTCTGTAGCCCAGGCTAGAGTGCAACGGCGCGACCTTGGTTCACTGCAACCTCCGCCTCCTGGGTTCAAGCAATTCTCCTGCCTCGGCTTCCCGAGTAGCTGGTATTACAGGCGCCTGCTACCACGCCCAGCTAAGTTTTGTATTTTTAGTAGAGATAGGGTTTCACCATGTTGGCCAGGCTGGTCTCAAACTGCCGACCTCAGGCGATCTGCCCGACTCAGCCTCCCAAAGTGTTCTGGTTACAGGCATGAGCCACCGGGCCCAGCTGATCCACTTCTACTTAATAAAAAGTAAACATTTTCTCTTCTTCACAATATTTTAAAGTAAGTTTTTCCTAGCATACTTCATTGTTAAGAACACAGTATAGGCCAGGCACAGTGGCTCACGCCTGTAAACCTAGCACTTTCGGAGGCCGAGGAGGGTGGATCACCTGAGGTCAGGAGTTCGAGACCAGCCTGACCAACACGGTGAAACCCCGTCTCTACTAAAAATACAAAAAAATTAGCCAGGCATGGTGGTACATGCCTGTAATCCCAGCTACTCAGAAGGCTGAGGCAGGAGAAGCGCTTGAACCCGGGAGGTAGAGGTTGCAGTGAGCCGAGATCTGCCACTGCACTCCAGCCTGAGTAACAAGAGTGAAGCTCCAGCTCCAAAAAAAAAAAAAAGCACACAGTATAAAAAAACATGTAACATACAAAACAGCGTTAATTGACTGTTACCGGTAAGGCTTCTGGTCAACAGTAAGCTATTAAAACAGGTAAGTTTTGGGAAAATCAAAAGTGGTATGTAGATTTTCCATTGTGGGGATAGGACGGATTAGTGTCCCTAACCCCTGCATTGTTCAAGAGTCAACTGTAATGGTATTACAGTTACGTAAAAAGAGTCTGTCTTTAGAGATACATAAAATATATTGTTATCAAAGTAACAATGTATCTAGTTTAGATTTTGTATTATTACATTGTAAAAATTATTCATATAAGGCCTCCACCATTACACCATAAATCTCTAGAGGGAATAGACTTTTAAAAAGGTAAAGTATTTCCAATACCTGATTTGCAGAAAATGATTAATAAATGCTTACTAAATGCAACCACTATCAAAGGGGTTCTTAACACACACACACTCTTTTCCTTTATCCTTACCTCCTCTTTCTCTCCCATGTTTTAAAGCCTACGTAACAGATACTACTTGGCCCTGTGGTTGGTCCCTTGCTTAGATATACTAATTCTGAGCCACATAATTAGCTAACCACATGATCCAGCATTATACAACAACAAAACACTTCAAAAAACCAACGCAAGTTGGGGGTGGTGGTGCACACCTCAAGTTGCCTCTAGTTCCTGCTAATGGGGAGGTTGAAGCAGAGGATCACTTGGGCCCAGGAGTTTAAGGCTACAGTGAGCTATGATTATGCCAACACACTCCAGGCTGAGTTACAGAGTGAGACCCTCACCTCAAGGAAAAAACAAAACAAAACCATAGCCATGTTATTTCAAGAGAGTCAGGTAGGTATCAAACCAATGCTTATGAACAGGAAAATTATGCCAATCTGAAAATATGTGGAAAATCTACTTGGCATTTTATCTTCCCCTAAAGTACTAATATTTTCAAGCCTGTCAAATTCCCCAAATGAAATGAAAACCCTCTCTTACCATATTGACATGTATGATGCTATGGGACTTGATTTAATCTAAGAATTCTGAAACTGCTTCTCACTAAAATTCAACATGAAAAAAGAAAACCCATACACCACTGCTAATAAGATTTTTTTTTTTTTTTTTTGGAGACAGGGTCTTGCTCTGTTGCTCAGGCTAGAGTGCAGTCGCACAACCATGGCACACTGAAGTCTTAACTTCCCAGGCTCAAGTGATCCTCCCACCTCAGCCAGCATGTACTACCACACCTGGCTAATTTTTAATAAATTTTTTGTAGAGACAGGGTCTCAGTTGTTGCCCAGTCTGATCTCAAACTCCCGCGCTCAATCCTCTCGCCTCAGCGTCCCAAAGTGCTAGGACTGCAGGCGTGAGCCACTGAGCCTGATGAACACAAATTCTCCAATCAAATGCCAGAATCTGGAATGTGAGAAATGCAATCAGTGACCTGAAAACAGTTTGGGGAGCAGGGAAAAGCCTACAAACTTGACTGCTTAGAATAGGGGTATGTGAACTCTGGCCTGCATGACAAATCCAGCTACCACCTGTCTTTGTAAATAAAACTGTTTCGTTTTCTTTGTTGGTTTTTGTTCTGATATAGGGTCTCTGTCATCCAGGCTGAAGAGTGGTGGCCTGATCATGGCTCACTGCAGCCTGGAACTCCTGAGCTCAAGCAATCCTCCCACCTCAGCTCCTAAATAGCTGAGGCACACACCAGCATGCATGGCTAATTTAAAAACCCTTTTTTTTTTTTTTGTAGAGATGAGGGGGTCTCAATATGTTGCTCAGGCTGGTTTTGAACTCCTGGCCTCAAGTGATCCTTGGCCTTGGCCTCCCAAAGCACTAAGATTACAGGTTTGAGCCATCATGCCCAGCCAGTAAATAAAATTTACTCGGAACAGTTATACCTATTCATTTAAGTCTATGGCTGCTTTAGCATTATAAGGGCAGAGGCAGAGTTGAGCAGTCACAACAGAAATTATGTAGTATGCAAAGCTAAAAATATATACCATCTGATTCTTCACAGAAAAAGTTCGCTGACCCTAGTCTAGAGGACAAGGAGATTCAAATATCCACCACTGTCAGCACTGCGGTGCAACATAATGAATCAACAGTTTTCTATAACACAGGTACATCTTTTGCAGGGCAGTCAAGGTACCATGGAGGATCTTTTGAATATGTGTCAACCTTCTAGTAATTGTTCAGACTACAACTCCCAGTAAATGCTAGGCCAGAGCCTGGGAGTAGGGAAAGATGAGGAGGCCAGACAGGCATGCAATGGGTGATCCTTTCAGGGAGGCGTGGCTCCCAATCAGTTAGTCAACCAACCAACCAATGGAGTGATAGGAAATCTTTTCTTGTACTACCACAGTTACAGAAGATTCTAGTTTAGTCCAACAGATGTGAATAGAAAAATAATCCATTTTAGTATCTAGAATCTAAACATTAGACTCTGGCTCAAAAGCTATGCACATAACCCACCCTCTCTGTAGATCTCAGAAAGGGATTCTACCGGCATCCAAATAAAGACCAGGTGAGGTCAAGGATAACCTACATATATTTTCTTTCTTGATAAACAGCATATCTGTCTAGATAACTTTATCAGGTTAATGGAGAGAAAAAAGGTGATAAGAACATATATCCATAATACATTCTGGGCAAATCAAGTAATGCATCATAAAAATTAATGTTGGAAATATAGAAATATATAGAAAGTGGGATATGACTTAAGGGACATCATTTAAGAAAGAAAAGAAAATTGGTGGGAGAGTAAGTTATCTCATGATATTTAACAGTACAGTAATAATACATTTTTAAAACCCCAACAACAGTATCTACCAAATTAACATTTACTTCAGTTTCACTGATTTTGTGGCTCTCTTGGTTTGGCTGTAGAGCTGTGCAAGAACATAAGAGTTTATAGCTGGTTTTTGTTTATATATATTTAAATAATATCATAATAAATATAATATAAACCAATATTGGGATTTGTAGGGATTTTTTTCCCCTGTAAATGGACCCAAACATTGTGAAGGTCTGTGAAACATCATTTATAATTACAAAATATAATCTCCCAGTCATTTTATTATTTATTTATTTATTTATTTATTTAGGGATAGAGTCTCACTCTGGAGTACAGTGGCACCATCTTGGCTCACTGCAGCCTCTGCCTCCTGGGTTCAAGTGATTCTCTTGCCTCAGCCTCCTGAGTAGCTGGGATTACAAGTGCAAGCCACCATGCCCAGCTAATTTTTGTATTTTTAGCACAGACAGGGTTTCACCATGTTGGCCAGGCTGGTATGGAACTCCTGACCTCAGGTGATCCGCCTACCTCGGCCTCCCAAAGTGCTGGGATTACAGCAAGCCCGGCTGAATTTCCTGGTCTTTTTAAAAAGGGAGAGACAAAACTTTCACTTCTAACAATATGACAGACTAGGTTACATATATATTCACTTCTATATATGATATTTTTATTAGAAATACATTTTGAAGATATGTTAACAAGTAAAACAATAAAAAAACAAACCATGTTTTAGATTGTATCCTGGTTAGGAAAACCATTTGAAAAGAGTATTTCTGGGACAACTGGGGAATTTCAATATGGAATGGGCGAATGTAGGAACTATTAAATTCCAGGGTTCTACAATTATGATAAAATCACCAGACTGAAAGGAATGAAAAGTGCTTTAGAATCTAATCCACACCTAGTGTTTGGATTCCTTCTGTAATAGTGGGTCATTTCCCTATCTAGCAATAGGGAATTTCTCAGCTCCTGAGACACTCCATTCCAAATCAGCTCACCGATAATCATCAGAGCTTCTTGATGAACAAAAAGGTTTAAAAAACCTTAAGGAAGATATTGCCTATAAAGAGCACCAGGGTCATTTAACAAATGCTGTTCACTACTGTTCTTCTTGGGGTAGGAGGGATCTTTGAACAAGACTCTACCAAAAGCTAAAATGTACTATGTAACTACACTAATGAAAAGAAAATAAACTTACTCTAAGTAAGAATGTTCTTGATAAATATTTTGGATAAGATTCCCTTTCTAAATGTAAATAGATATCCAATATTTACTGGAATATCTGGAATATCCAAGATTTACTGGAATGTCTTTCAGAATTGAAAACTTCTACTCAATTATTCCCTCGGCCGGGCGCAGTGGCTCAAGTCTGCAATCTCAGCACTTTGGGAGGCCGAGGCCAGTGGATCACGAGGTCAGGAGTTCGAGACTAGCCTGACTACTAAAAATACAAAAATTAGCAGGGTGTGGTGGCACGTGCCTGTAATCCCAGCTACTCAGGAGGCTGAGGCAGGACAATCACTTGAACCCAGGAGGCGGAGGTTGCAGTGAGCTGAGATCGCGCCACTACACTCTAGCCTGGGCAACAGAGCGAGACACCGTCTCAAAAAAAAAAAATTATTCTCTAATGAATATGAATATACAATGTGCATTCTTAGTCAACTATTACCCTGTAATACATATACTTACCTCCTGTGCATCTCTTGCTGCCTTTGCATCATCCTCATTATAGCGGTTACAGTTGTACCTTCAAGTAAATAAAGAGGATTTCATAAAGAAAAAAAAAATCAATGAAAAGGGAAAAAAAAAAAAATCCCAGAATTTTAACCTGGATTTACAGATTATCTAACACCAACGTTGTCTTTTATAACAGAGAAACTGAGATGTTAAAACACCCAGGGTTCTACTGCTACGACAGAATTAGCAGGCTGAAAGGAACTGTTCTAACCCTATCTAGTGTTTGAATCCTCTATAATAAATTAGTTCTTTATCCAGTGATAGGAAATTCCCCACCTCCTGAGGCAGTCCATTTCAAATCAACTCACCTATCATTATTAGAAAACACTATCCTTCTAGAACCTTTGGCTCTTGTCTGAATTCCTAACGCAACTTTTTGAGAAAGAGACAAACTTTTCTCTTAGGCCATCTGTTACTTAAGCCAAATATTTCTAATTTTCCAGGATTATTCACCTTATCTGCTCTTTTATAAACCCACAGAGAACCAACAGTTGACAACCTACCAGGTAATAGATGCTGTGCTATGTGCTTTGCTATTATAGTTTTTCAGAGTCATTTAAAACTGTATGATATACAGAACGGTGGGAAGTGGGAAACATACCCAGAGAGGTCAGCTCAGAGCGTAGATGAGTAAGACTTGCACTTCCCCTGGAGTGGTTACTATACCCCAGTTATGGGAGCAGCTATTTCTTGAGTGCTTACTATATACCATGCACTTGGCTAAGGACTTTAAATGTACTAACACATTTAATCCCTTAAACATTTTATGAAATATGCATTATTTTCTTCATTGAGAAGATGAAGAATAGAATTTAGAGAGGATGGGAAACATACTTAAGAGTATGACAGAGTTTCAGAGCTTAAACTTTTGCCTGTCACCCAATGGAGGCTTATGCCCTTAACCAGTGAGAGAACTGCTCATATGCTGTGTAAGATTCTTTTTTTTGAGACAGAGTTTCGCTCTTGTTGCCCAGGCTGGAGTGCAATGGGGAGATTTTGGCTCACCGCAACCTCCACCTCCTGAGTTCAAGCAATTCTCCTGCCTCAGCCTCCCAAGTAGCTGGGATTACAGGCATGTGCCACCACGCCTGGCTAATTTTGTATTTTTAATAGAGACGGGGTTTCTCCATGTTGGTCAGGCTGGTCCCGAACTCCCGACCTCAGGTGATCCACCCACCTTGGCCTCCCAAAGTGCTGGGATTACAGGTGTGAGCCACCGCGCCTGGCCCAAGATTCTTATATTAGTTCAAGTAAGCCATTAATAAAATGAGGAAAACAGTGTGTGTGTGTGTGTGTGTGTGTGTCTGCATATACTTACAACATTAATCACATACTACGTATTTATTTAGCTTGCAAGTTAGATGGTGATATCTATGAGATAAAAATGTTATTCATAATACATGGCACATACCTATGTAAATACATTCTTCCCTTAATTTCCCCAACCTACCAGGCAGATCCATGTGGTTCCCACGGGCCAAGACACACCCAGCAAAACTCTGCTTTACAATTCTGGTTACGACAGACCATGTGATTACAACCACCATCCTTCTCAATTGTGACATGGCATTTGGGACACTCCTATGAAAAGAAACTATAAAGTTGGTGTCAATGCTACACTAGATTGCATTACTAACATTAAAGAAAAGCCAGTTCTAGATTTGGTTTTTAAACATCTTATTTATTGTGGTTAATACACATAAAGCACTTAGAACAGTGTTGAACACTTAAGCACTATTTAAAGTGAGCTGTTACCATTATTACCACTGGCTTTTAAGACGTACAATTTAAGGACTTGTTTTTTTAAACTTAGAGTCTCACTACGTTGCCCAGGTTGTAGTGCAGTGGCTATTCAGAGGCCCAATCATAGCTCACTAAAGCCTTGAACTTCTGGAGTCAAGTGATCTTCCCACCTCAGCCTTCCTAGGATTTCTTTTTAAGCAGAGTTGAGAGACAAAAACATTTTAAGTATTTAGTAATAATAGTATTATGGGAGATAAAAGCATTCTATTCATATAAATATACTACACTCTCTAGTGTCATCTAGAAATAATGGAGTACTTCCCATATCCCATGCACTGTTGTCAGTGTTTTATATGTATCAACTAATAATTTCTTATAGTGGTGCTATTCCTATTTCCATTTGTCAGATTAATAAACTAAGGGAGAAAGAAATTATAAAGAAGCTAGTCCAAGGTCACATAAGTAAAGTCAGGATCCAAATCCAAGCAATCTGACTTCACTGTCAGGTAACTAGGAAATCAGACCTTGATTGGTAAATTCATTTTGTGACTACTGGATTTTCCAAGTTTCTCCTGCCAAATACCCAGATTTTAAATTCTTTTCATTGTACTCCTTAACAAGTATGCTACAGAGATCATGTTAGATTATTTTTTTCCAAGTCCAAATCATTTTTTCTTTTTGACACAGGGCCTCACTGTTGCCCAGGCTGGAGTGCAGCAGTGCAATCACGGCTCACTGCAGGTTTGACCTCAAGGGCTCAAGTCAAGTCATCCTCCCACCTCAGTCTCCCAAGTAATGGGACTACAGGCACATGCCACCATGCTCGGCTAATTTTTGAATTTTTTGATGAGGTGGCTCAAGCAATCTGCCCACCTTGGCCTCCCAAAGTGTTGGGATTACAGGTGTGAGCCACTGACCTGGCCTCATATCATATTCTTAGTTGCTAGTAAGCCAAAATTACCTCTCTGTAGGCCTATGGTTTTTTTGTTCTTGCATTTGTGATTGAGGTTTGTAACTCCCCCAAGGAGGGAACATGACCCACTATATTAGTATTTGCACAATTTGGCCTTCTTTACGGAACTGACTATGCTGCCCATCAACGATAGCAATTTAAAATAGGCCAATATAGCATTTTTTAAAATTATATATTTCAAATCAAATTTTTGAAATCACCCACATAAGAAATTTTACATTTTTCCAAACAAGCAAATTTCAGGCATAAAATGTTTCATTCTAAATTTCTTGGTTACAATTAACCAAATAGTATTACACTTCCAAAATGTTAGGATATCACTGACAATATGCAAATCTGTTTAGGGAGGTAATAATCTTAAAAGCTTCTAAAACCTCAAGAGAAAGACTCTTCGGTTTTCTCTCAAAAATACTGAGCAGCTAAATTTGCTTTACAAATTGCCATTCTTCCTTGGTAATCTATAATCTAAACTAAGCCAAACATATTCAAGCCTGTACTCCCTATTTTAAACATCTTCGGGGCTTACGAGTAGGAATTTCTCTAAATGTAGAAAAAAGGCGACCATTTAAACAATTTAGTGAAAATATAATTGCCTTATTCTAAATATAAGTTTTTCAGAGCATATTAAAGAATTCTGGAACTTTAAGGAACATTTCTTGTGGGAAAATCTTCCATTTTCAAAAAAAGAATGCTTGGTTAAGAATTTTTTTTAATAACAAAAGAAGTAACCACTTTCTGATATTACAGTATATTTACAGTAAGGTTTTCTTTGATTGACGTGAGTTATGCTTATCGTGATGGTTTTGAAGGGAACAAAAAAATATTTCTACCATATATTCCTTAAAGAATTAGGCATTTGTTTTATGTGGCAAGATTCACTGTTTCACTACTTTCCGGGAGATAGAAATGTATATTCATGTTTTATCCGTAAATATGTAAGATGTATACTCAAACACACACAGATAACTTGTGTTGGCCTTCACTGTTTACGCACTTCTTACTCTCATTGTCCTGTGATGAGTGACTGAACAGTTCAAAGATAACTTTATATACTATGGGTCAAACAACTCGGCATTCTTTAAAGCATCATCTTTACATGTACAAAATAATAGTAAAAATGAATAGCCCATGAACCACCCTACCATTCATTACCCAAGTCACTCACTATGTGGACAGGATAGGACTGAATTACATAAAGGATGGATAATACAACTTTGTATTGAAAGACTAGCTGGGTACACGGCTGGCATTCAAATGCTTGCTCATTATATTAATGATTGAGGAGAAGGGTACTCAAGACTTAAACACTTGTAAGACATTTGTCTGGGGTTAATAAAGTGGCTTGTGGTCATAAAGAGATTGAATTTTGAAACTAGTATCAAGAGCAATATACTTCCAAAAAAAAATTAGGAACAAAAATGTAAATCAGCCTAATAGAACCAAGCTAGGCGGAGTAAACTCCAATACATTCGTATACTAAACGGCAGCCAAGCACAAATCCCACACTTGAAAAATTATCAGTTTTTTCCTCTATAGAAAACTAATTTTTTTCCAGAAGAAACCTAAGGCAGACAACTGTGGATACTGTAGTACAGTACTCAATACTCTAAAATAAACTCAAAGACAAAAAGGAAATAACAGGCAAGCATTCTGGAAAAAAAAAAAACAAAGACTCAATGAAGAAAAAGATAAAACGAAGCCTGTAAGTAGGTCACCTTATTGCTTTTGCTAATGCCAAAACACCAACCCTTATCATTTTCATTACCAAGAATTACTGAAGGAAAACACTAACCTTTGTGTTGGCTGCAATCCAATTGGAGGTTTCACTGTCATCGTCACACTTTTTAATCCATTTCTTTAACCACTGTTTGAAAACAACAATTGTTAGAATACAACAAAAGACTTTAAAAAATAGCAAATTACTTTAGCACTTAACTATAGTCAAGCTTAAATGTAAAAGCCAATGAATAAGATTATCACTAGGCTCACATCTTCTTAAGCCAGGGAAATCCCATAGCTATAATGTCCAGTATATATAAAATCAACCAAAGCAGGATTTTCTTTGGCAGAAGCTGAGTGGGGAACCTAGAGCTTGAAAAGAAGCCCAACTACAAGGTGTGTATTCCCCTAATTACAAAGCCTGACAAAAAGGTGCCTTAGCCATGGTTATCCTAGTAATAATCAGGAGCTGACTTGACTTATACTAAGGAATCACCTCTGAATACATGCAATAATCATCCGAAATTAAAAGCGTTAAAAAAAAAAAAAAACCTACCGATAGATAAAATCATCAGCTATGATTTTCATTCACTAAGTCTTAGAAGTGTGTCATTACATTATTTAAAAATGGAAATGTCAGACAAACTCACCTTACATTTAACAGGATCATGCCAATTTTCTCCACAGTTAAAGCTGTTAAGAGATACAAAGAGTTAACAGAATTAAGGACTACCTATAGTAAGTAAGTAAATAAGCCAATCATTTCATGCCTTAATAGTTCCACACTCACTAGTTTCTAGTGACTGGCAAATACAAGGAGAGAATCCATGTCTGCTTTACAGTTAATTACCTAGAATTTAGTATTAGAACTAAAACACAGTGGGTACTCAATATGTGTGAAATGAAGAATGACTATATAAGCATGAAGACACGCTTTGATGACAATTTCATAATAATTGTTGCTAAGATGCCTCAGACTATATTGAGAAGTTTCAACCCATGCTTCATCAGTGTATTTTTAATCTTTTATTTAACACCCTAAATGAAGAATAAAAGGCTGACTTTGTAGGTTACTTATATAATTTAGTACTAATACACAGTAAACAATACATGGGAAGCAAATAGGTCACATCTTTGCATTATTTAAACAAAAGAACCTCAGCCCTGTAGAGGGAAATGGTACTGGGCAAGGTATAAAAAAAAAAAGACTACTTACTAAACATGTGTTAATCGGTAATTCACTTTTGTTTTCTAAGCTCATGACGTATACATTTGTAAAAGAAGGATAATTAACAAACACAAATGCTTAAGAAAAAAATAATAAAACGACAGATTAGCGAATTAAGTAATTTACGAATGGCAAAAAATCCTTTGCTAAAGAGAGAAACAAACTACTATTGATTTAAATCAGGTTAAGATAAATGGTTATTTCTGAAAAGAAAGATGGGGAATGGGAAGAAACATGGAACCAAGGAGCTTCAAATATATTTGTCATGTTTTATCTCTTAATGAAGAAAAACAAAATACTAATTTCGATTTAGCTGGATTGTAGCTACATAGGGTATTCACTGTTGTATTCTCTATACTTTGTTTGACATGTGTCATGCTAAAAATACATTGGAAAGTAGGTATTATCCACCTTTTCTCTAAAATAACAATGCATATTTAATCTTTATCATAACAGTATGTATTTTACACATATTCAATCTCTGTGAGCTTACCTGCTCTTTTTGGAAATATTTATTATTAATGATGTGTTAAGTGTAATTCTATAGATGTTTGGAGGAAAAAAAGAAAGGTATGGCATACCAATAAAATATCTACCCCCCATCCCCCCAAAAATATCTGGTTGGCCATGGTGCTTCTTGCCAGTAATCCCAGCAGTCAGGGAGGGCCAAGGCAGGTGGATCACTTGAGGCCAGGAGTTCAAGACCAGCCTGGGCAACATGGTGAAATGCTGTCTCTAAAATAAATATATAAATAAATAAATCAATCAATAAATAAGCAAGCAAGCAAGCAAGCCAGGCGTGGTGGCACACGCCTGTAATCCCAGCTACTCGTGGGGGCACAAGAATCGCTAGAACGTGGGAAGCAAAGGTTACAGTACGAGATCGTGCCACGTATTTCAGCCTGGGTGATGGAGACCCTCTCTCAAAACAAAACAAAACAAAAAAATCTATTTGCTGGGTCTAGAGCCCCTTGGCTTGACGGGCTTCTTACTCCTCAAGACCCTCAAAGGAACAGAAAATCATACGAAACTTCTAGCAGGATATAAATGTTAGTGTCCCACTAAAATATGTATGTTAAAACTTAATAACCAATGTGACAGCATTAGGATGTGGAGCCTTTAGGAGGTGAATGGAATTGGCATCCTTTAAAAAAAAAAAAAAAGGGCCCAGAGAGCTGCCTTGTCCTTTCCACCATATGAGGATCCAGCAAGTAGGCACCATCTATGAACCAGAAAAGTGGGCCCTCACCAGACAACAAATCTTTTGGCACCTTGATCTTGGACTTCTCACCCTTAAGAACTGTAAGAAATAAATTTATGTTGTTTAGAAGCCACCCAGTTTATGGTCTTTTGTTATAACAGCCTGAACATTAAGACAGAAAATGGTACCAAGAAGTGAGGGTGCTGTTGTAACAAAACCAAAAATGTGAAAGCCGATTTGAAACTAGGTAATAAGTAGAGGCTGGAAGAGCTTGGAAATGCAAGCTAGAAAAAGCCTAGATCACTGTGAATGAACTGAACTGTTAAGGGTAATTCTGGTGAGGATTCAGAAAGACAGAAGTGTGGGGAATGCCTCAATCATAGAGAAAACCTAAATAAATGGCCATGAACAGAATGTTTTAGAAATAATGGACATTAAAGGCCATTATGATGAGGTATCAGATGAAAATGAGGAACATGCTGTTAGAAACTAGAAGAAAGGCCATCCTTGCTATAAAGTGGCAAAGAAGTTGGCTGAATTGTTTTGGGGAAGGTAGAGATATGAAACTGAGTATCTGGTTGAGGAAATTACCAAGCAAAGTGTTGAAGATGCAGCTTAGCTTCTCTTCAACGTTTATAGAAAATGCAAGAATAGATGAATGACCTAGAGATAAACTGTTAATCAAAACGAAATAAGAAGTCAAAAATTTGAAAAATTTTCAGCCTATCCACTTTGGAAAAAACAAGAACACCCGTAAAGGAGCCTGAACTGATTAAGACATCCCCTAATATGTGGCACTGGAAACTTCCTGGCACTTCAAATCTAGAATTCAGAGGCTGAAGAGTATACTATAGAACTCCAAAAGCCCAAGTTACTAAGAAAGCTGGGCAAGAAGGGCCACAGGAAAACTCTCAGTTAAAAAGGAGACCATCAGCCGAATTTACCTGCACATTTCCTTTGCATAAGTAAGGTTAAAATTTGGCAGAGTAAAGGAAAACGTATAGTCCCAAATCTACAACTTTGCTTCCCTTAAGTTACAGTGGAGCATACAGGAAGATATGATTAGAGTTGTATATTTTCTCCATAAAAAAAAAATTCAAAAAAGTTAGATCAAGGAAAGAGGATAAAATTTTTAAGACGTGACCTTTTCATACAATTCTCAAAGAGATATATACTATTTTAAACCAGTATCAAACATCTCCCTGCCTAAGGGAAACATTTGTTTTCTTCTATTTTACTACCAAGAATAAACAGGAGAAATAAAAACGCTTTGTGCACTATTTCAATTTAGGAAATTACTTGCTTACCAAAATTGGCGCCCACATTTGCAGCGAACAGGTTTAGCATCAGGATATTGGACTTTAACAACATGGTGGCAATCTGGGGCAGGACACCACTTTAACAGTCGATTGCACTGAAATACAAGTTAGAAAATAAAAAATGACAGCTGGTTGGGCACAGTGGCTCACACCTATAATCCCAGAACTTAGGGAGGCCAAGGCGGGAGGACTGTTTGAGGTCAAGCACTCAAGACCAGCCCGGGTAACATAGCAAGACGTTGTCTCTACCTTAAAAAAAAAAAGATTTTAGCCAGTCACGGTAGTATGTGCCTATAGTCCCGACTACACAGTAGGCCGAGGCAAGAGGATCACTTGAGCCCAGAAGGTAGAGGCTGCAGACAGCTGTGATCATCTGCTGCACTCCAGCTTCGGTGTCAGAATGAGGCCCTGCCTCAAAAAAAGGCAGCAAATTAAACTAGGTCATGATGCAAGATTTAATAGTACATCAAGCAATTATTTATATTGCTTCTCTGGTACAAGGGGCAAATGGGGGATGATGACACAAGCTTATGAAAACTTGCTGTGCAACACTTTCAGATGTACTGTTTTTTTTTGGGTTTTTTTTTGTTTTTTTTTTTTAAGATGACTGATCCTTGAAGACTTGGTTTTATAAAATACATGAATTATCTCTTGTTCTATGTTCTTTTAATCCCACTGAAACTTTAATTAAATATTATGCATGTGATCATTAAAAAGCACTAATTTATTTATAGTTCTATTTCAGGACAATTTTCAAAAGACACAAGAAAATCAGATAGACTCTTTATCAAGGAAGGTGCTTAGATGCTACAGAACAGTTCAAGATAGGCTAAAGGATATACATACAAATTCTCCCATAAAAAGCTCTTGTAAGAAAAAACAAAACCCAGTTCCTAAACCACAGGCAGAGAGTACATTTAGTTCCTCAGAAGGAAATACAACTTTTATAGTATTTTTATTATGAAACAAAACACTGCACCAGAATTCAGAAGTCCATTGACCATTTCAAATAATACATTATTTCTAAAATAGGCTGTTTCCAGGTTTAATCTCTAACAAAAATAATTACTTTTTAGAATTAGAAGACCAAGTTACACTGATGTTGTCATACAGGATCTGGTAAACTCCTCTGTAAAGAGCCAAGAGGGTAAAGAATTTTGGTTTTGCAGGCCAGAACAGCCTCCGTAGCAACTACTCAACTCTGCCACTGTAGCACAAAAGGAGTCATAGAACAAATGGGCAAAGGCATGGTCCAATAAAGTATAGCATTCTTTATTAACGAGATTTACTGGTAATGAAACCTAAAACGAGCAGAGAAATAGCAGGGTTAGAATCTCAAACATGGTTACAAACATGACACGATTAGTAATCTACCACAATTCTCTGCTATGGTAAAGAAAAATAAAGAAAGAATACACTAAAAATGATTTTACTATCCAAGGTCAAGATATATGGAGAGATCTACTTACTGGTTTCTCATACTCTTTTATTTTATTTTACTTTTTATTAAGAGGGAGTCTCGCTCTGACATCCGGGCTGGAGTGCAGTGGCGCGATCTCGGCTCACTGCAACCTCCACCTAAGAGGTTCAGGTGATTCTCCTGCCTCAGCCTCCCAAGTAGCTGGAATTACAGGCTTGTGCCACTGCGCCCAGCTAATTTTTGTATTTTTAGAGGAGACGGGGTTTCACCATGTTGGCCAGGCTGGTCTTGAACCCTTGATCTCAGATGATCCACCCACCTTGGCCTCCCTTAGTGCTGGGATTACAGGCGTGAGCCACCGCACCCGGCCTGTCACACTCTTTTGAGAATAAAGGTATTTTGGCATGCTTCAAAATATGGTAAAGATGTTTTTTTACTGTCAATAAATTATAATTTTTTAAAATAGTATTTCTATTAATAAACAGAATTCCTTCCTACAAGAAGGAAAACAAATCACTTACCTCTACAAAGCTATTTGTTATTAAATGCTGATACTTTAATTTAACTTTTGAATCTGTGATCAGGCGCCTGAAACCAAGAATAAAAATAGATTAGAAAGTTTCCAGTCAAGAGTATTTTCCACATTTACAAAACGTAGTTTCAAAAGCTGTTTATGCTAATGGCTACAACACGTTTATGCCCTAAGCTGTAAATACTGAAATGCATACAGGCTATCAACAAATGTAATCGTACCGATCAAAACAATAATTTCAAAGTCTGTATAGTTTTATTTTCATAGACATTTTTTTTCCATGGTTCTTATTTTTTAAATATTCTACTTTTACCCAGTTTTTATTACAGCCTAATGACTTACCGACTAGAGCCAAGTTTAGGCGCATTTCAGGGTCTTTTGACTCTGATATCATGCCTTAAAAGACAGCAATTCTCAGCTGTCTTCTTCCTTCAGACACCCCACCCAAATCAGTATGTGAAATGAGACAGATATTGTTGACAGAAATGTTAAGAAATGGATCCAGGTTTTGTGACACCTAAAGCTCATATAATTTTAAGAGACTTCTTCTTCTGAGAACTCTTGGAAATTAACCAGAAATGCTCATTGATTGCATCCTGGCCTCTTCTGAACACTCTATAATTCACAAGAATTTCCAGAATTCACAGGAGCCCAAGTAGTAAGGAACCCTGAAGCTTAAGTTCATTTAATTCTATGGTAAATACTCCTGAGTGTATTACAAGAAAAAGAATTCCCACTGAGAAAGACAGGAAGAACATGCATGTAGCTCAACCCCACTAAAATATTTTAAATGAATCAGACAATCTGGCCTCATCTGACTCTTCTGAGCTTCACAGGCCTCTCTCCTTCCACAAGATCCCACCCTGTCCTGTGCCACTTTCAGTGCACTTCTATCACATTCGTATTCTTGTATTTCCTTCAAAACAGTTTAAGTACCACCCTTCATCAGAGGTTTTGCATAAGGCTGCCTCCCTTGGAAAGACAAGAATACTATAATGGGATGAATACTAAGATGGGAGAGCCTAGGTTTGAATGCCGGCCTCACAACTCACTAGCTATGAATTGAAGGTAAATTCTTTGAGCTTTCCATTCCTTAGGTTACTAATCTGTAAAATAGATATCAAAAATACGGTTGTGAGACTAGAATAGTGCCTGGCAGATAGTAAGCACTCAATAAATATTAGACGCTATTACTATATTACTTCACTCAGTTACAATAAAGTATTACTCAAGGAAGTCTTTTCTGAGTTTCCACATTCGTTTGGATATAGATCCCCTCTCAATTCTCATGGTACCTTAAACATTTCCTTTATAGAAATTATCATAATTTTAATTAGACAGTTATCTGTATAATCATTTAATATTTGTCTTTCTCCTCCCAACCCCAAGAAAGGATACCCAGGTGTTCAGTACAGTGCCTGGCCTGTAGAAAGTGTTCAATTAATATTTTTTAAATGAGTAAATCTCTGTATTTCACAGAAGTGGAACCTGTGGTCTAAAAATAATTCGTGTGGTTCCTCAAAAAGTTAAACATAGTGGGCCGGGCGCGGTGGCTCACGCCTGTAATCCCAGCACTTTCGGAGGCCGAGACAGGCGGATCATGAGGTCAGGAGATCGAGACCATCCTGGCTAACATGGTGAAACCCCATCTCTACTAAAAATACAAAAATTAGCCGGGCGTGGTGGCGGGCGCCTGTAGTCTCAGCTACTCGGGAGGCTGAGGCAGGAGAATGGTGTGAACCCGGGAGGCACAGCTTGCAGTGAGTGGAGATCGCACCACTGCACTCCAGCCTGGGCGAGAGAGCGAGACTCCGTCTCCAAAAAAAAAAAAAAAAGGTGTTCAATGAAAAACTTGTACACAAATGTTCATATGTTCACATAACACATTTCTGTAAAAAATGGAAATGTCCATATAATGGAATCATTATTCAGCAATGAAAACGAATAAAGTGTTGATTCATAATACAACATGGATGAATCTTGAAAACATTAAAGAAGCCAATCACAAAAGGCAACATATTATATGATTCCATTTATATGAAATGTCCAGAGAGGGAGAAAGGAGTAGCAAATGACTGCTTAATAGATATAAGGTGATCAAAATAGTCTGCAATTAGGTCATGTTTCTAAAATAATATTATGTATATACTAAAAGCCACTGGATTATATACTTAAAAATACAGTTGCTGGCCAGGAGCAATTGCTCACGCCTGTAATCCTAGCACTTTGGGAGGCAGAAGTGGGCAGATCACTTGGGGTCAGGAGTTGAAAACTAGCCTGGCCAACATGGTGAAACCTCATCTCTACTAAAAATACAAAAAAATTAGCTGAGCATGGTGGCGGGCACCTGTAATCCCAGCTACTCAGGAGGCTGAGGCAGGACAATCACTTGAACCTAGGAGGCAGAGGTTGCAGTGAGCCGAGATCATGCCACTACTGCACTCCAGTCTGGGCAACAGAGAGAGATTCCATCTCAAAGAAACAAAAAACAAAAAAAACCCATTGCTTCTTAAACACAGGTTTGAACTGCATGGGTCCACTTACACATGAATATTTTTCAACCAAATGTGGATTGAAAATAGTTATTTGTGGGATGCGAAACCTGCATATATGGGTGGTCGAATTTTTGTATACATGGGTTCTGCTGGGCTGACATGAGCATGTGCAGATTTTGGTATATTCAGGGTGCAGGGTGTGGGTCCTGGAACCAATCCCCAGTACACTAAGGATGACTGTAATTAAAATGAGTTTTATGTTACAGAGTTTATATCAATAAATAATAATAAGGAATATTATCAGGCCAAAAGTCAGATGTCCTGCTTGCCAAACAAACGCATCTTATTTACACATGTATTACCCATAATGCTTTACGGGTATAACAAATCCTAATTATTTTTGATAGCTGACCTTAGCCTAAAAAGTTATCTAAACCTGGCATGGACCACCAGGACTGGTGACAGCAAATGTCAGCCAATAGTTATTAGGACAAGGTTCTGCCCTTAGTTTATCTGATATTGATAAGGAAGTAAAAGAAAGTGAGCATCCATCTTCGAGACTAGGCATTCTCAAGAAGGTGGCAGCAAGTGTCACTCTGGTCATTTATAAGACAATTCTCTTGACAAAGATTTGTTGCCATCACAAACTGAAAATAGTTATTGGCCGGGTGCGATGGCTCACGCCTGTAATCCCAGCACTTTGGAAGGCCAAGGCAGGCGGATCACCTGAGGTCAGGAGTTCGAGACCAGCCTGGCCAACATGACAAAACTCTGTCTCTACTAAAAATACAAAACTTAGCCAGACATGGTGGTGTACACCTGTAATCTCACCTACTCGGGAGGCTGAGGCAGGAGAAGTGCTTGAATCCAGGAGGCAGAGGCTGCAGTAAGCCAATATGGCACCACTGCACTCCAGTATGGGCAAACCAATAAATTAATTCACCGCATAAACAAAATTAAAAACCATTATCATCTCCTCAAATGACACAGAGAAAGCTTTCAATAAAGTCCAACATCTCTTCATGATAAAAACCATGAACAAACTAGGCTTTGAAGAAACATACCTCAAAATAATAAGAGCCATCTATGACAAACCCACAGCCAACATCATACTGAAAACAGGCAAAAGCTGGAAGCATTCCACTTAGGAAAGGGATGCCCATACTCACCACTCCTTTCAACAGAGTACTGGAAGTCCTAGCCAGAACAATCAGGCAAGAGAAAGAAAGAAAACGTATCCATATGGGAAAAGAAGTCAAATTATCAGTCTTCACTGATGATGATTCTATACCTAGAAATAACTCTAAAGACATTGCCAAAAGGCTCCTAGAGCTGACAAAGTCAGTAAAGTTTCAGCATACAAAATAAATGTACAAAATTCAGTAGCATTTAATATATACCAATAACATTCAAGGTGACAGCCAAATAAATAATGCAATCCTATCGATAATAGTCACACACACATATATGGTTTTTAGGATAAGTAGCTAGCCACATGCAGAAGAATGAAACTTAACCCCTGTATCTTTCACCATATACAAAAATTAACTAAAGGATTAAATACTTTAATGTAAGAGCTCAATCTATAAAAATCTTAGAAGAAAATCCAGGAAATACCATTCTAGACATCAGCCTTAGCAAAGAATTTATGACAAAGTCCCCAAACGCAACTGCAACAAAAGCAAAAATTGACAAGTGGGACTTAATTAAACTAATGAGCTTCTGTACAGCTAAAGAAACTATTAAAACAGAGTAAACAACCTACAGAATGGGAGAAAATATTCAAATTATACACCCAACAAGAGCCTCATATCCAGAATCTATAAAGGAACTTAAACAAGCAAAAAACA
Organism: Colobus angolensis palliatus; assembly: GCF_000951035.1. Classification (NCBI taxonomy): domain Eukaryota; kingdom Metazoa; phylum Chordata; class Mammalia; order Primates; family Cercopithecidae; genus Colobus; species Colobus angolensis. Next base: position 1,570,567 of record NW_012117066.1, on the reverse strand, counting down.
AATAATCCCATTTAAAAATAAGCAGGCTACTTTGCCAATGAAGTAGCCATTCCTTTGTTTCTTTACTTCTCTAATAAATTTGCTTTCACTTAAAAAAAAGAAAAAAAGGGGCAAAGTATATGAACAGACCCTTCTCAAGAAGACATACACGGAGCCAACAGATACAAAAAAAGTTCAACAACACTAATTATTAGAGAAATGCAAATCAAAACCATAATGATGTACCATATCATCTCACACCAGTCATAAGGAATATTATTTAAAAGTAAAAAAAGTTAAAACAAAAAATAATTTTAAAAAGTAAAAAAATAACAGATCTGTTGGTGAGATTACAGGGAAAATAAATCACTCTACCAAAAAGACACATTCACTAGTATGTTCACTGTGGCATTATTCACAATAGCAAACACATGAAATCAATCTAGATGCCCATCAACAGTGGACTGGATAAAGAAAACGTGGCACACGTACACCATGAAACACTACGCAGTCATAAAAAAGACGGCACAATCATGTCCTTTGCAGCAATACAAATGCAGCTAGAGGTCATCATTCTAAATGAATTAACACAGAAACACTCAATACCACATGTTCTCAATACACGTGAAGATGAGAATAAAAGACAGTGGGAACTATTAGAGTGAGTAGGGTGGGACGGCAAGAGTTGAAAAACTATCAGGTATTGTGCTCACTACCTGGGTGATGGGATCATTTGTACAGCAAACCTCACCGACAAGGAATTTACCCATGTAACAAACCCGCACATGTACACCTGAACCTAAAATAAAAGTTGAAAGAAGAAAAAGAAAGAACCTTTCACAAGAAGAGTTCTTAGCTGAAAGCCTCCAGCTTGCCTCCAGCTGTAGTGTATCTGAAATCAGTAGCAGTGTTTCAGTAAAGACCATGATTGCCTGGGTAGTCTCCGTCAATGACTGAGCATATCAAGCGTACTGGGCCCAGCTCTTTCTACTTATTAAGGTATCGCTCTATAGGCAATCTATGCACAGAAGTTCCCCCACAGGGCTGCTAAAGACTCTCATAGCTGTATTATGTGAAGTCTCTTCCTGCTGAATCTTCCTTCTTTCTTGTCTTTAACAGATGTCAGGCCTACATCAATGTCTATCTGCTCCTGCTGTTTACCTTACACATCTGCTATTCCACAATAAGTCAGTTTTACTTTTTATTCTATCTTGGGATCTGCTTCCAAGAGCACCTCAACTAACACATAGGCACATTCTGATCTCCAATCCCAAGGTTTATCAAAATCTAGCTACCATTCATTTCTAAGTTTGTAAGAATAGTGATCAGGCATTAACCAAGTTACAAATGGGGTTTTGTACTGCTACTAAGGAATGGAATGTAGATGTAAAAGTTTCTTCAGACTTTGAGAAGTTTCACTTCCTTTGAGGTGCTAAGTAAAAATTAATTTGGTTTAACCAACTAACCAATATTCACATGCAGAATCTATCAAAAATACTTACATAACTGTGTTGTCATCCACTAAGATATCACAACCATGAGCAGGACACGAAATAGTCTGAAAAAGATTGAAATTTAAACTGTCTTCATTCAACAAATATTTAATGAATGCTTACCATTGCCAGGCACTTTGCTAGGTTCTGGGAATACTTCAATGTTTATAGGATCTCAATCCTTCCCTTTCTCCTTAAAGGAAACGTGTGTGAGAGTGTATTTATCACCATAAAGCAACTAGACTTGCTAACCTGAGTGATCGGTTTTTAAACACACAACTTCAAAGGCAAAAGCAAGATAATCTTACAAAACTGTGCAACAAGTTTCAGTTAACATATACCAACACTGATGCCGGCTGAGAAAACATTACCTGGAGTGGTTCTTTAACTGGAATGCCACATTACTTTAGGAAAAAGCCTATTACCTTTAGTTGTTTGAATCTAGAAAAATGTTCCCCATGCGATTCATGACACACAAAGCTTCACCTGTTTTTATTTGTGCAAATTTGTGCAAGGGTCTGAACACTATAGGAAATTCAACAAAAAAGTGATAAACAACTTGGTATCTTTACCTGACCCATGCCTTCTTCCATTATTTTGGTAGTTAAATATTCACTCCAGCATTGCATACAAAACTTATGTCCACATTCAAGGCCAGTGAAATACTGTAAGAAAAATAAAACATGAACTTAACAAAGACATTATTAGAAAAATCACTATAAACAGTGACTCAATAGGGCTTGATAAGGTCACATTTCTTACAGTGGCTAAAATGTCCAGTTTGACAATAGATGGGCTCCTAATATGAACTTTTCATGGTAAAATCTGGACATGCAAATTACACTGAACACACATACATCTTACGAATGGCGGGCAACAACATCTGTATTAAATATAAAAAGACAGACAAATGAGCATATGAAAGAATGCTCAGTATCATTCAGCATCAAAACCACCACGAAGGCTGGGCAACATGGCAAAACCCTGTCTCTACAAAAAATACAAAAATTAGTCAGCCATGATGACGCATGCCTGTAGTCCCAGCTACTTGGGAGGCTGAGGTGGAAGCACTGCCTGAGCCTGGGAGGCAGAGGTTGTAGTGAGCTGAGATCACACACCAATGCACTCCAGCCTGGCCAAAAGAATGAGACCCTGTCTCAAACAAAACAAAACAACACCACTTCACACTCACTAGAACAGCTACAATTAAAAAGACAGATAAAGCAGGGCATACTGACTCATATCTGTAATCTCAGCACTTTGGGTGGCTGAGAGGGGAGGATTACTTGAGGCATGGAGTACAAGACCAGCCTGGGCAACATAGTGAGACTCTGTCTCCACAAAAAATTAAGAAATTAGCCAGGTGTGGCAGCACATGCCTGTAATCCCAGCTACTCAGGGGGGCTGAGGTGGGAAGATCACTTGAGCCTGAGAGGTCAAGGCTACAGTGAGCTGTCATCATGCCACTGCACTCCACACTAGGCAACAAAGTGAGAGGCTCTATTCGGAAAAAAAAAAAAGACAGATAATATTAATAACGAGTGTTGGTGGGGATGTCGAAAAATTGGAGCCTTCGTACACTGTTGATAGAGATGTAAAATGGCACAGCAACTTTGGAAACAATCAGGCAGTTCCTCAAAATATTAAACACAGGGTTACCATATGACCCAGCAATTCCAATCCTAGGTATATACTCGAAAGAAATGAAAACATACATCCATACAAAAACTAGTAAACAAGTGTTCATTATAGCATTATTCGTAACAGCCAAAAAATGAAAACAATCCAGATGTTCATCAACTGAAGAAAAAAAGTATTTTTTCCATATAATTTCCACAAATAAAATATTATTCAGCCATAAAAGGAAATCAAGTACTGATACGTGGCCACAATATAGATGAACCTTGTTTTCAAGGTTCTTCTCCTATCAATTGCATAGTGAAATTTCTTGTAAAAGAGTGAAAATAAGCCAGTCATAAAAGATCACATATTGATTCTTTTTTTTTTTTTTTTTTGAGACTGAGTCTCGCTCTGTCACCTAGGCTGGAGTGCAGTGGCGCCATCTCGGCTCGCTGCAACCTTCGCCTCCCAGGTTCAAGCAATTTTTCTGCCTTGGCCTCCCAAGAGCTGGGACTACAGGAGCGCGCCACCACACCCAGCTAATTTTTGTATTTTTAGTAGAGACAGGGTTTCACCACATTGCCAGGCTGGTCTCCAACTCCTGACCTCATGATCCACCCACCTCGGCCTCCCAAAGTGCTGAGATTACAGGCGTGAGCCACCATGTCAAGCCTTGTTTGACTCTGTTACATGAAATGTCCAGAATAGGTATATCCATTGACAAAGAAAACAGATGAGCAGCTGCCTATGGGCTGGGGGACTTGGGAGGAATTAGGGGGTGAATTTAAAAAGGTATCTCCTGGGGGGTTATCAAGTGTTTTTAAAATTGTGGTGATGGCACGTAACTCTGTAGAATATACTAAAACCACTTTAAATGGGTGAACTGGATAGTATATAAATTATATCTCAATAAACCTGTTATGAAAAGACTTATTCAGAATAGCTAAGGATAATAGTAACTAACACTTTGTTCTAAAATGTTAGAGTTAAGGGATCCTTAAATGAAGCTGTATCCTCTAATGGGACATTAAGCAAACACTTTAAATAATATTAGATGATCTGGAGGATTATGTCTTTTAAAAAGATTCAAATAATGGTTACCTTATTTTAAAGAACATTTTGCAATAATTCACCACAATTATTTTTAATTGAGTAAGTTATATAGGCTTATGATTAAAAACAATTTTTTTTAACAGTACAAGTTCAGAGTTTATGCTGAAAAATAGGCCTCCTTAGGCCGGGCGTGGTGGCTCACACCTGTAATTCCAGCGCTACCGGAGGCAGATGTGGGCAGATAACTTACAGTCAGGAGTTCAAGACCAGCCTGGCCAATGTGGCAAAACCTGTCTCTACTAAAAATACAAAAATTAGACAGGTGTGGCGTTGAGGCAGGCATATCACTTGAGATCAGGAGCTCAAGAGCAGCCTGGCCAAAATGGCGAAACCCTGTCTCTACTATAAATACAAAAATTAGCCAGGTGTGGGGGCAGGCACCTGGAGTCCGAGCTATTTGGGAGGCTGAGGCGGGAGAATCGCTTCACTCTAAGAGGGGGAGGTTGCAGTAAGTCAAGATCGGGCCACTGCACTCCAGTTTGGGTGACAGAGTGAGACTGTCTCAATAAAAAAAAAAAAAAAGGCCTCCCTCATTCCCATCCCTGTCGTTTGTTTCCTCTACCCGGAGGCAACTGCTATTTCCAGTTGCTTACATATTCTTCCAGAGATGTTCTAATGTACACACTTACACACACACTGTAACAGTACCACAAATTCTCTTCTGCACCTTGTTTTTTGTTGTTGTTGTTGTTTAAAAAAATCCAATAGGGCTGGGCAAGGTGGCTCACACCTGTAATCCCAGCACTTTGGGAGGCCAAGGCAGGTGGATCATTTGAGGTCAGGAGTTCGAGACCAGCCAAACCAACATGGTGAAACCCTGCGTCTACTAAAAATACAAAAAACTAGCCAGGTGTGGTAGTGTATGCCTGTAATCCCAGCTACTCAGGAGACTGAGGCAGCAGAATCCCCTCAACTCAGGAGGCGGAGGTTGCAGTGAGCCAAGATCGCACCCTTGCACTCCAGCCTGGGTGACAGAGCAAGACTCCGTCCTAAAAAAACAAAAAAACAAAATCCAATGGATTTCTCATGTGGTACCACACTGGTGCAAGTTTGCCTCTTTATAGAAAGGTACCACAATTTTATTTACAGTCTACTATTAATGAACTTTTATACTGCCCTTTTTTCCCCTACTACACTACTGCATTGACTATATATATGTCTTTGTGATCTTATGAATGTATCTTACGACAAATCTGTAGAGATGACATTATAATAAATATATACATTTACAACCTAATAGCTATCCCAGGCTCCCCTGCAAAGAGGCTGTCGTCATTTATACTGTGCAAGAGTACTTGGTTTCTCATGCCCATGACAATGTAGTATATGATCCAACTCCTTGATCTTTGCCAATCTAATAGGTGAAAAATGCACTAACTTCTTTAGTTTTGATTTGAATTTCTTTTAATATAAATGAAGTTATAATATTTCAAAAATTTTTTTACACTGTATATTTCCTTTTCTGTATACTCTCTTCATATATTTTGCCAACTTTGCTGTGAGTTTTTCAGTTATTTACGGAGGCTTTTTACTTACGTAGGAAATAGGCCATTTATAAGTAGGGGAAATCTTTGCCCCCACTTTAATTCTTAGTGTTCATATTTTGTTGCCATACAGAAGCTCTTTATTCATACACAGTGAAACTCATCACTGTTTAATTTATGACTTGTGAATTCATTAACTTTTATTTATGAAGCTAGGTAGGAATCTTAAGTTTCTATTCCTTATGGCTACCAAGTTGCTCCAACACCATGTATCAAATAATCAACCTTATTTGAAATGCCTCCCCTATAAACATTAAATTCTCCTCATGCATATTTGACTCTATTCTATTCCACCGCTACCAAGTATCAAATAATCCACCCTATTTGAAATGCCTCCTCTATAATACACTAAACTCTCCTCATGCATATTTGACTCTATCCTGTTCCACTGCTCTGCCTATTCTTGTATGTAATAGGACTAGTCCTCACTCAACTCTCCCCTGTCAATCTAATCTTCTTTTTCAAGATTTTCCTATTTCTTCAATCTCAAATATTCAAGTCATCCTTTTATCTTAGTATTTGAAGTTTTCTTCAAAGTGATCTTTCACATTTCTTATCAAGTTTATTCCTAGCTCTTTTATTCTTTTTGTGGCTCTTATAAAGCATATTTTAAAATTCCCCTTAGGGTATTTTTAAATTCCCTTAGACTTTCTATTTAGCCATTATGTGACATGTACCTATAAAATTCCTGATGCTACTTACGATATTAGATACAAACATCTGGTTAGGATAGAAATTCTATATATAGCATATCAACTATATTTTTTAAATACATAGACAAAGACATGAAAATAAATGTATGAGAGGGCTGGGTACGATGGCTCACGCCTGTAATCCCAGCGCTTTGGGAGGCTGAGGCAGGTGGATCACGTGAAGTCGGGAGTTCGAGACCAACCTGGCCAACACGGTGAAACCCCGTCTCTACTAAAAATACAAAAGTTAGCTGGGCGTGGTGGCACACACCTATAATACCAGCTACTCGGGAAGCTGAGGCAGGAGAATCGCTTGAAACCAGGAGGCAGAGGTTGCAGTAAGCCAAGATCACACCACTGCACTCCAGCCTGGGCAACAGAGTGAGACTTCATCTCATTTAAAAATATATATATATATATGAAGTGTATCAGTCCTGCAATTAGGTTTACTGAAAGAATGACATGTAAAATATATATCAAGCTTAAAGGGAGTCTATTATCATTACTCCCCATCAGAGAAGGAGATCTAACTTGTTACCACATCACTAATGGAGTCTTTGATTTTTAAGGCTATTAAAGGAAGGGGTATTCTGTAAAAGACAAATACAGTAAATATATCACCAACTCTAAAATATTTTATTCAAAACTTAAAAACATATATAAACGCTTATATATGCTTCATTCTTTTTTCAAGTAGGAACCCTTAAGAGAGATCAATGGTCACAATGGCTACCAAGTAATCACTTTAAGTCTCAACCTTTTTGACTTCTAGTCTAGAGCTCATTTTAAGATAAAAAGATAGAAAAAAAAGACAGAAAGATAGTTCATAAATGTAATCATTGGGTTTTCACACTCGTGTGAGATGTACCTCTTTCAACCTTGTTACAACTTCAGTACATACATAAAAGCTTTTTATTCTTTTTAAATAACTTTTCTAATCAAATACCAAGATTAAACAAGTTAGGAAAATAAATCATACATGCATGTCAAAAGATAGAGCAAAAAAATAAAAACACCAAAAACCAAATCTGTGGTCTAAAGATACATATTCATTGGCTTTAGAGGAATGTATTATTATCACAGATATCTTCCTGTCTATCTCACTTTCCTTTCCTTCTCCGTCCTTTGATATATTCGTTTCCTCAAAACCTCGAGTTGGGTTCACCTACGTGGCTCCCTGTGCTTTCCCCTAACCCAGGGGATCATATTATCTATTCCCTAAATTTATCCCTGTTTATATCACAAACACATCCGATCAAGAGAGTACATGAAAAATACATGAAATATCTACAGAAGAAATTAATGGACTTAAAGAAACTAAAGAATACACTCTTAAAAGTTTCATTTATCTGCATCACTTTACATACACAGCAACTAAACCCCTTTGTTTACAAAAACAGAACAAATGACCTAGGGTCATTATACCTAGGTATTTATACACAAGTTCCCTTGTGTATAATACATAATGTGTTAAATGGAAGATAGGGTAGGACCTAGGTATTTTCAAGCAGTGTTTCCAGCAACACCAAGATTCCACAGAGGGGCATCAAGGATGGGGTATGGGAGGGTGGACCACCCTTCCTCACAATTTCAACTCTGCCTTTACCTATTTCACATATGTTATTCTTTAAATATACAAATTATTTACTTCATAAAAATGAGACACTGGCCGGGTGTGGTGGCTCACTCCTGTAATCCCAGCACTTTGGGAGGCCGAGGTGGGTGGGTCACCTGAAGTCAGGAGTTGGAGACCAGCCTGGACAACATGGTGAAACCCCATCTCTACTAAAATTACAAAAATTAGCCGGGTGTGGTGGCGGGCAGCTGTAATCCCAGCTACCTGGGAGGCTGATGCAGGAGAATCACTTGAAACCAGGAGGTGGAGGCTGCAGTAAGCCGAGAACATGCCACTGCACTCCAGCCTGGGCAACAGAGCAAGACTCCGTCTCAAAAAAAAAATAGAGACACACTGTAGTCGAAGCTACATTTCCTAGTACAGTAGTGGGCCAGTACAGCTATTATCTTAACTACTTTAACCTAAAACATTAAGTTGCTAGGGTTAAAAAAATTTCTGACTTAGCTACAACACATTTGGGAAGGACTGGGGTGGAGAGCAGAATCTATGAATTTACAAAGTGCTCCAATGTCTCAGGACATTGTTTTTAAAGAAGCAGCCACTCAGGACAGTTAACTCCAAAGGGTTGTAAACTAAGCTATCAAAAGTACTTATTTTAAAATGTGCATGTGACGCTGCATAAAGCAAAAATTGCTTTCTGGAAGGATAAAGATACTGAAGATATATATAATAAAAAAGTACAAATGCTTGGAGAGTAGTAAAATGTGCGAGTTATACAATGTAGGTAAAGAACTCACTCATCCAATAATAAAGCTCCATGAAGAATTTCAGGTGACATTTACTTTCAAAACTCTAGAGGTTAAACTTATCCTTCTATATTTGTCTAAAAATTATGAGGAAAGGACATCCTAGTTTTGTCATGATACTTTTCGGAACACTTAGCAGTTTCCATAATGCTTTTAACTTACTTGCCAACCCATGCTGTTCCTTTTGCTATCTTGTCCTATCACTTGCACAGGAAAATTTCTTGTAAAAGAGTAATTTATTTACATTTATTGCTTCCATTTTCTTTCCCACCTTCAAGTCAATGACTCTTCAGCCCATGAAGTTTGGTTTCTCATCCTACCGCACTCCTTCACTTCATTTCAAATTAACTTTTTAAATCTTTTCTCTGAATCTTTTAGTACTATTTACCATCCCCCAGTTCTTGAAAGTACATTCTCTCTTCCTTTGGATTCTGTATTGCTACATTTTCCTGGTTAGCCTAACTACCATGCCTTCAGATGTTAGTTCAAATTTCTGTGAATTTCTGTGGTGAGTCCTCCCTGATCAAAAACTGGGTTAGGTATCCCTCCAACACGTTCCCACAGTATCGTTATCTTATATTTGCCCTGCCAAAGCACTTACCATTCTTTCTGAATATGTCACCTTACTACTTACCTACCCAACTAACCCGTAAATTATTTGAAGTTAGGAATTATGTATTTATTCTCCATTGTTTCTTAGAATAGTGCCTAGTGTGTTCAATGAATAGGTTCTCCATCATCAGTTACAAACACAGAACAAAAATTTACACTGTAAATCTCAAGTCATGATTTCGAAATTCTAGTTTGTTAAGACTGTTAAGACAATACCAAGAATAGTGAGAAAGTTATACAGTGAGAAAGTTATAGTGGACATCTGTAAGCAGCTAGCTTCAGTACTCAAATCAGAGTTAAGATTTAAATTAAGAAGGAACTGGCTATGATAGAGCAGGAGGAAAAACACCAAGAAGTAAGGAAACCTTGTAAAACCTGGGTCTTAGTATTACCTGACGGAAGCATTTAACTGTAAGCACTATGTAAATCTCAACTGGCAAAGAGAATCTGTTAAAGACAATAAAACAGTCAAAATATGAATTTAATATATTCTAATAGTTTTTTTTAAAATATTCAAATTAGAATTGTGATTTCAGGTAAGAGAAATTATACAGTTTTCAGGCTGGAAGAAAACTGAGAGTATCTTATTCAACTCAGAAAGAAAAAGAAACTGCTGGGTGCGGTGGCTCACACCTGTAATAATCCCAGCTCTGTGGGAGACTAAGGTGGGTGGATCACCTGAGGTCAGGAGTTCAAGACCAGCCTGGCCAATATGGTGAAACCCCATCTCTACTAAAAATACAAAAATTAGCCAGGTGTGGCAGCAGGCGCCTGTAGTCCCAGCTACTCGGGAGGCTGAGGCAGGAGAATG
>NW_012117066.1:1512090-1559932 GCF_000951035.1 Colobus angolensis palliatus | reverse complement strand
GACAGAGCGAGACTCTGTCTAAAAAAAAAAAAAAAAAAAAACTGGAGGAGCACAGTGCCTAACACCTATAATGCCAGCACTTTCAGAGTCCAGGTGGGCAGATTGCTTGAGCTCCGAGAAGTTCCAGACCAGCCTGGGCAACATGGTAAAACCCTGTCTCTACAAAAAACAAAACAAAACAAAACAGAACAGAACACACACACACACAAACCAGAAAAATCAGCCAGACACAGTGGCATGCGCCTGTGGTCCCAGAGTTTGAGGCTGCAGTGATCATATCACCGCACTCCAGCCTGGACAACAGAGCAAAGTCATCTTGAAAAAAGAATGAAAAGAAAGAAGAAAAATCCAGTGACATTAAATGGCTTACCTCCCCCTAAAGCCAAAAATTTCATGTTAGAGTTATGATCAGAACTTGAGAATTTGAAAATTCAGTTCACCACTTTACCTACTAAATAACTTACTGATCATTCTATTTCTCTAAGAGTACTTAACTTTCTTTTAAAACTTTTCTCATCACTTGTACATGTGAACAAGTTAACTCCCCGCAAATGGACCCCATTAGAGATACACATATACAACTCTAAGATAAACAATAAAAATCCTTCAATATAAATATTAGCCAGGCTTGATGGTGCATGTCTGTAATTCCAGCTACTTGTGAGGCTGAGGGAGGAGAAACACTTGAACTTAAGAGTCTGATAAAGGCTGTAGTACACTATGACTGTGCCTGTGAATAGCCGTAACACTCCAGCCTGGGTGGCATAGTAAGACCCCATTAACAGATTAATTGTGAAAATAACAGTGTCTAAGACTTGGTATACAGTAATTATTAGAAAGAGCTGCTTAACAATTAAAGCAGAGAACATGAACAAGACAGTTGTAATTATCATGGAATTAAGTTATCTCTTAGATATCTTAAGACATCTTAAGACTAAACTTCCTTAGTAAACACTCAAGTAAAGCATCAAGCAAGCAAATCATCTCAGTTCAGTAAATTTTATTTTATATTTTGAGACAGAGTCTCACTCTGTCACCCAAGCTGGAATACAGTGGCACGATGTCAGCTCACCGCAGCCTCTGACTTCCAGGCAGCAATTCTCATGCCTCAGCCTCCCAAGTAGCTGGGATTATAGACACGCACCATCACGGCAGGATAATTTTTTTGTATTTTTAGTTGAGACAGGTTTTCACCATGTTGGCCAGGACGGTCTCAAACTCCTGGCCTCAAGTGATCTGCCTGTCTTGGCCTCCCCAAGTGCTGGGATTATAGGCATGAGCCACTGAGCCCAGCTTCATTTCAGTTCAATAAATGTTTAGGAAGGATATTTGTACTTAAGGGATTAACATCAGTTATTTGGTTGTCTTCCTTATCACTGGTTCTGTTCCAACTCTGTCCCCACATACCATATTTAACAATCTCCATTTGAATGGATTTGATTAAGTGAAAATTTTATCTTTTGAAGAATTCTGAGAGTTCCCTAGCAAATAGTATTAACAATATTTATGAGTGTTTCTGAATATTTAAAAAATACAGTTTAAATCTATTTTAATTTGGATGAGAAACAATTCTACTCACTGCCTACCTATTACACAATTCTCCCCGTGGTGATAAAATAAACTCCAGAAAGATTTAGGTCTATAAATGACAACTTGGACAAGTTGTTGCTGCTTTAAAAAACAAATAGGGGTTGGAGGTAAGAGGAACCAAGCTCTTACTCTTTTCCTTCCTTTCCTCACACTGAATACATTGATAGGTTATGGCTTAGAGGCTACTACTCAAAGTCCCACAGATTTTCCTTTGTCTAAATAATGGAAGTTGATTTACCCTCTGAAATACAAAGTCAGCACTAGCCTTAAACTACTGAAATACAAAGTCAGCACTAGCCTTAAACTACCAGATACTCACCGAGTTAGGGTAGTTCAAGTAGCAGATCTGACAAGGCATATCCTGTGCTGATGACCTTGTATTCATCTGGCGTGTTCGAGACTTTTTACTTGGATTAATTACATGACACTCAGCAAAGAGCTTCTCCAGGTTTCCATCAAAGTACCTGCATTATTTAAACAGAAAGGATAAGAGCCCAGCAACTGCACACTGTTAGAGCTCTCCAAAAACCTGCTTTTCTATAGGGAAAAGCAAGAAGCTGAATTAAAATAAAACAAGATAATAACCTTTTCACTCAGAGGAAATAAAAGCTGTATGGTACAAATTATAGCAAATAAAGGTGTGTGTATACATGTGCATATATATATATTGCAAGCAGCAAAAAAAGCAGCAAAAATTCAGTCTACTCTCATATATATGAGTATATATATGTGTGTGTGTGTGGGTGTGTATATATATGTAAACTAGTAGACTGAGTTTTTGCTATTTTTTTTTCTAAATTTTGTTTTTAAATAATTGAATCTTGGGAAGTTAAGCTGTTAGTATTTTAACAGTACTGCAACTAAAACTTAAGGATTAAATACTACTCTATGAAGAGTAATATTTTACATGGGTAGGCTATATTTTATACAAACGAACTCATTTTATTAATAATTTTAGTTAAAGCAATTTAAACATATTAGCTTTAGTAAACAATTTATCTTACCACACAAATCATCTTAAAAATAAAATTACTACATGTGTCTCATTCTACGTAATAGACTTGCTTTCTAAACGTTCTTTTGAAATATTTTTAATTTACTGAGAGAGGAGAAGAAATAGAACAAAAAAGTGTAACTTCAAACATTTTATATAAAATAAATTACATATTAGCTTTTCATAAAATATGTATCTAAATATAGAGGTGTTCCATATCTAATACATCAAGAGTATATGCCAAATACTACCTAGAGTTTTAACTAAATAGCAAACCTCTGGACAGAAGATAGTAGAGCAGACCTTAAGCGGGAGTGGGCGGGGAAGACAATGGTAAATACTTAGCACAATGTTTCCAATTAATTCAGGTAAGACATGTTCCCTGGCCTCCTGAAATAGCTTACTATTCAAAAGGGAAAAGCAATAGATTCAAAAAAATTTTAAAAAAAAACTTTTCAATTTGCAAAACCAATATAACCAGCAAAAATATTAATGCATAATCTGGTCAATTACTTTTTAGGTTGTAAAGCCTAGGTTACAATAACTATAATGCTCTTTATATACAAACAGGAGATTTTCAATTTTAAAAGTAATTCAATACTCAAAAGGAATTTCCAATATTTTTAATTAAGGTCTTTTTTTTTTTTTTTTTTTTTTTTTTTTTTTTTTTTTTGAGGCGGAGTCTCGCTCTGTCGCCCAGACTGGAGTGCAGTGGCCGGATCTCAGCTCACTGCAAGCTCCGCCTCCCGGGTTTAGGCCATTCTCCTGCCTCAGCCTCCCGAGTAGCTGGGACTACAGGCGCCCGCCACCTCGCCCGGCTAGTTTTTGTATTTTTTAGTAGAGACGGGGTTTCACCGTGTTAGCCAGGATGGTCTCGATCTCCTGACCTCGTGATCCGCCCGTCTCGGCCTCCCAAAGTGCTGGGATTACAGGCTTGAGCCACCGCGCCCGGCCAATTAAGGTCTTATTTAGGCTTTATGTCAAAGGTTACTATACCTTACTGTACCTCCAAAAAAATCATTCAAATGAAACAAACCGTATCACTTCTCCTAAGACTAATAAATATCTTTTTTATAGATACTTTGGCTACAGCATATTTCAATGAAATCATATTATCAATTGAAATGCCAACACATTACAAAAAGGAGGATTATCAGAAAGTTCAAGTTGTCAGGAACTCATACAAATAGAAAATTAATGTCTCTGATGATTCAGATAATCAGAATATATCTACAGCAGAAAATCAAATGCGTTCCTACAATTTTGAGACAGAGTCCCACTCTGTTGCCCAGACTGGAGTGCAGTGGTGCTATCTCGGCTCACTGCAAACTTTGCCACCCAGGTTCAAGCGATTCTCCTGCCTCAGCCTCCCGAGTAGCTGGAATTGCAGGACTGCCACCATGCCCCGCTAATTTTTGTTGTAGTATCCAGGAGCGGTGGCTCACATCTGCAATCCCAGCACTTTGGGATGCCGAGGCGGGTGGATCACTTGAGGTCAGCAGTTCAAGACCAGCCTGGCCAACATGGTGAAACCCCATCTCTACTAAAAATACAAAAAAATTAGCTGGGCACAGTGGCAGGTGCCTGTAATCCCAGCTACCCGGGAGGCCAAGGCATTAGAACTGCTTGAACCCAGGAGGCGAGGTTGCAGTGTGCCAAGATGGTGCCACTGCACTGCACTCTAGCCTAGGTGACAGAGCGAGACTGTCTCAATTTTTTAAAAACATATATAAAATACCAACTTTTACCTGAAAAACTGAAAGCATAAGAGACTAACACTAAATATCAATTCATAAACCAGCTAAACACCTTGTTTTATAAAAATATTCACGCTAACAAGACAAACTTCTGTCATCCAAAATTTGACAACATGGAACTAACGACTCTCATACTCTGGTTAACATTCTAGACAGTATTCTATGAGTATACAGCCACACGGACATGTGTCTCCAATTTCATATAAATTAACACCCTAGTCCACATTTATAACCTGCTTTCTTCACTAGACAATATCTAACAGACATCTTTGTTATTAAATGTCTACATTTTTCATTTTTGCACAGTATTCCACTATAGTTATTTACTATAATATATCTAACCAATGTTATTCTGAAGGACATTTAAATGTGCCACATAAAAATAATCCTTGATTAAAATCTTAGCCCATTAGATAGGGAAAAATATCTAGACTTAACTTGTATTTCTTTATTTATTAGTGAAGGTGAATACATTTTTCTGTGGTGATCTTATTCCTTATTAAGTTCAGTGTGTAAAGAGGAAGAGTAAATCTTTGTTTCATGGGTTGCTTTCTTTCTCCCATTTCTTTCTTGTCTTTCAACTTTCTTTAATGGTGTTTAATTATCACTTTAAAATTTTTACGTAGGCACATTTATCATGCTACCCAATGTGATTTCTGCAGTTTATACCACACTTTAAAAGACTTCTATACCCAAAGATTTTAATGGAAATTCATTAATGATTTAGATCTCACCTTTAAACTGTTTCTATTAAAACTGTTGATTTATTTTTTATGTAATAAGGAGTACGGGATTCCGTTTCATTTCAATCCATTTATTGAAGGGTCTCATCTATTGGAAACACTTTTTACCACCTTTAGGTTTCAGCTTACATCTGACTTCCTCCAATAAGTGATCTCTGACAGCTCATCACTTCCAGCCCCATTAGATAAGGTTCCCTTGAATTACATCCCATTGTTACTTCTAGTCCTTTGCAGCACTTAAAACGTTACTAAGTGTAATCACTCTTTATGTTTGCTCTGCTAGAAGGTAAACCCCATGAGGACTACTTTATTATTCCTGGAGCCCTAATGTCTACAGGCATGTTACAAGCACTTGGTTTCTTCTTAAAGAGTAACTGACTAATCTAACTCTCAGCACTGACCTGCTTACCATATACCAAAATTTCCTATTTAGACGAGTTTATTCCTGGACTCTCCATTCTACTCCACTAATTTGTCTGCTCTTGTAGTTGATAAATTCTCAATATTTGACAAAGATCCCTTTACCATTCTTCTCTTACAGAATTTTCTCTGCTATTCTTCCATATTTGTTTTTTCAAGTTAAGTATAATCATTGTTAATTTTTTTTAATCCTGTGTAACTTTTACTACAATTATATCAAGTAAATTGAAAGAACCGACTCTATAATACTGTCTTCCTAGCCAAGAACAAAGTACCTTTCAATTTACTTAATTCCAATTCCTATTCAGTCCTCTCAACAGTTTTGTAACTTTTTTTCACTATGTGGATCCTGCACATATTCCAGTGACTTTATTCTCGGATATTTCAAGTTCTTTTTGTTGGGAGAAAAGCTGAGTGTTGGGAGAGAAGCTGAGGCAGGGTTTGCATGTCTGCTAGATTTGCTGGCTCCTTACTTCTAGCACTCCCATGATCTCAAGTAGCCACATGTTTCAAAGAAAATGCTAAACCCTCACAGCTGTAAGCTCATTCGCTTGATACACCGCTTCCTTTCAACCCCCACATCCTCACCACCTGTTTCTTTGTTTGATCACTAATAAACAGCGTGGAGCGTGGGCTCCCAGAGCTCCAGGGTTCGCAGCCTCCACACTAGCGTTGGCTCCCTGGTCCCACTTTCTCCCGTCTTTTCTCATTCCTTTGACTCCGCTAGACGTTGTCGCCCCAACAGTCTGGTGTTGGGTCTAATCAACCCAATACTTTTTAACTGTCCATCTGAATTCCTCTGCTTTAGATAGCTTTAGTACTGGAGTTTGTAACATTTTTTAAAATAGGAGTTAATAGCTTCTTTAAAAAAAAAGAGGGTCTCACTATGTTGCCCAGGCTGGTGCACAGCAGCTTTTCACAGATGCAATAATAGCATACAGCCTTGAACTTTTGGCCTCAAGTGATCCTCCCTCCTCAGCTTCTTGAGTATGTGGGACTACAGGTGCACACCACTACATGTGGCTTGAAGTTTATAGTTTTCTGATCCATTCTAGAAGCCACCAAATGAACTTTCAATACTGCTAAGTATTTTAAATGAAATATGAGTGGGAAGCTAAGAATCCACTCATATTCTTGAGGGTAGTAGGCCTAGAAATCTTCTTTTATCAAAGTTTCATGTATTTGTTCTGATCTGTATTTACTATATGGTCTGTTCCCCCCTGACTCCACAATCTTTATTTGGAAATTACTAAAATCTAATTTAGTTTTACTAGGAGTTGCCTGTATAATTAATACTTAAATACATTTCTTTTTAATACATCGATCATCCTTTTGGTTTTGGTTGCAACTTCCTAAAGCTCTTCCCAGTTGATTATAGTTTTATATAATGTTTTCACTACTTACATTCTTTTTTTTTTTTTTTTTTTTTTTTGAGACGAAGTCTCGCTCTCGTCACCCAGGCTGGAGTACAATGGTGCAATCTCGGCTCACTGCAACCTCCCGCGTTCAACCGATTCTCCTGCCTCAGTCTCCCAAGTAGCTGGGACTACAGGCGCCTGCTACCACACCTAATTTTTGTATTTTTAGTGGAGACAGGGTTTCACCATATTGGTCAGGCTGGTCTCAAACTCCTGACCTTGTGATCTGCCCGCCTCAGCCTCCCAAAGTGCTGGGATTACAGGCATGAGCCACCACGCCCTGCCCATTGTTTTTATATTATGTAGCCTTTCTTTCAAGAATGATAACTGTTTTTTGTCTCATAAACTTGATCACCTCCAATTACTCAGACATAATTCTAATGCTTAAATGTGTTCAATTGCTCACTTTGGACAAAATCCTTTCCCTCCTCAATATTCATATAGAGATAGTGTTCTATTTTCTTGTTACCTGTTGCTACTGAGGAAGTCTGTGGCCAAAATAATTTTCTCATTTTATTCTTTCTTTATTCTTGAACTTTAGCAGTTCCACCAGGCTTTATTCTAAGCATTTAACTTTCTCTTTTGAAATGTCATTTGGATATTAATTACCTCAAGATCCTTTAATCATTAGGAATGTGTTTAATTTGCATCCAGTCTCTTAAGTTGTCCTCCATGTCTACCATTTGCTATTTACCTCTTTGTCCTTTTCCTGTCTTCCAGACCTATTTTCTGTAATGCCTGCTCTATTTCTTTCTATCAATGTGGTTTCAAGTTCTACAAGATCATTGTTTATCCTTTCTTTTTTTTCTGTTCTGCCAGTTTCCTTTTCACCTTCTTCTGTTGTTTTTCAGTTTAACTTTGATCCCTCATCTCAGAGTCTATGTTTAATTTCCTAAGACAAAGCTGATTTCTTCTAATTATGATTGTTTTATTTAAGACTACTATGCCTGGAGAGTAGTCCAGGCAGAGAATAGGCTGGATTCTTAACTACCCACACTGTTTACCTAGGTACTTATCTGGAAGTTCCTCTGATTTGCTGGCTTCTATGTAAATCATTGCTTCTGAAAATCAGACCAAAATAAAAAGGAACTGACTCAGTGTGAAGCAGTGTAGTTGAGGTATCTTTAATGAGTTAACCAAATACTTCTCTCTGCTTCATTGACTTGAAAGAGCTGCAAAGCTTATCCTAGAACTGTGCTTCCCTCCTTGCCTGTAACCCTGCCCATCCTTTTCAGGACATCATGTTGATCAAAACAAAAAAAACAAGTAGCAGTGTGGTTTCTCCTTCAGTCCAGCCTCTCCTTAGTGAAGCAAGGGCACAAGCAGGGTATCACCCATTCCTATGGCCTATATTTGTCTACATTAAGTTTTCTTATAGACAATTATCTGTCAATTTAAAGAATATTAGATTTAAGCAGTTTCTCAGTAGACTGTAAATTCTCTTCTCTCCAGGATCATTTCTGCATATTGAGTATATTTACAGAAATACAGTTGAGCAACCTGGCAATCAGACAACTTTTCAGAATATTTGGATCTTAATTTTTCATTTTACTTGCCTGCTATAGAGAAACATACCAAATAATATGAATTAAATTTCAAGGCAGGAACCACTGGCTAGTGCTTCTTCTTGAATCCTGAGTGACTGTGGCATCACTGTTTGCCATTCTAATATTTATCTTCAAAGCTACTAAGTCTTCAAACCTCATGAAGACCAACCACAACTGGAGAAGTACTAATTCTCACAACAGAATCAGAAAAGCAAAATGTTAAACCAACTTAAAAATATAAAGTAGGCTTTTCTATGCTGTATTCTTTTTTTTTTTTTTGGAGACAAAGTCTCTGTCGCCCAGGCTGGAGTGCAGGCTGACTTCATCTCAGCTCACTGCAACTTCCACCTCCCAGGTTCAAACATTTCTTGTGCCTCAGCCTCTGGAGTAGCTGGGATTACGGATGTGTGCCACCACACCTGGCTAATTTTTTTGTGATTTTAGTAGAGATGGGGTTTCACCATGTTGGCCAGACTGGTCTCAAACTCCTGGGCTCAAATGATCTGCCCACCTCAGCCTCCCAAAGTATTGGGATTACACGCCCAGCCTCTACGCTTACTCTTAAAACTATCAGAGTTCAATCCTCCTATCCAGTCTTTTAATGCTCCCATTATACATTTGCAAGTCAACTAGCTATTGCTATAAGCCTGAGAGTAAAAATAAACACACATAAGAAAATTTATTAAAAAACACATTATACATTATATGTATCCATGTATGAAAATGTATATACATGTAACGTTTACTTCTAAATGACCAAAAACATTTGTTTTAACACTCACATGTGGCAGTTTATGGGTACCAGATTGAAATTTCAAAATACTACAAGTCGCAATTATTCTATACCTTATAGTACTGACAAAGAACAAAAATCCATGATGCCAAAACCCTTCCAAGAACTGCCATTTCAACCCCCAACCCCTGCCGCCAGCCACATTAACCTGTTAATGATGTATTTTTTTTCTACTTTTAGAATATGTACATTTAAGAGAAAATGTCAAAGGAGCAAAGAAATATCTTAAATTCATTTAAATCACACGAATGAATAAGAACTGCCGTCACATAAAAAGCAAAAGTAACATGAGGTATGAAGATGACCGCCTTAAAACAGCAATATGGAATAGTAAGTCATAAAAAATACTAAAATAAGTAGTTTTCTCTTCTGGGGAATGGGATCAGAGCTGAGGGTTTGGAGCACTATGTTTCATTTATAACTTGGGAAACTACAGGACTTTTAAAATATCATGATCGTGTTACTTTGATAAAAAAAAAATTTAAAAGGGGTTCCTGAGGCAGAATGTAAGTTTTCAAACAAATTGAAAGATACTAGTGCATCCTTTGTGGTTTTTAAAGTTATTCTTACAAAAGAATGTAAGATGACTGGCAAAACTACATACCTCTACTAGGTAAGTTCAGAATTCCCAAAAACCAAAACCATCTAAAGGAGTTAAGGAAAGAAAACCTTTCTATCCTAAGGAAAGCTTTTAGCCCTCATGTTACCAAAAAAAAAAAAAAAAAAATCAAATGAGAACTCGCACAAATCTGTAACAGCTTGCTTTAAAAGATTTAGGTTTCTTAAGCTAATCTCTAAAAAAAAAATGTGTATTCTATGTAGTTTTTTTTTTTTTTTTTTGAGACGGAGTCTCGCTCTGTCGCCCAGGCTGGAGTGCAGTGGCCGGATCTCAGCTCACTGCAAGCTCCGTCTCCCGGGTTCACGCCATTCTCCTGCTTCAGCCTCCCGAGTAGCTGGGACTACAGGCGCCCGCCACGTCGCCCGGCTAGTTTTTTTTTTTTTTGTATTTTAGTAGAGACGGGGTTTCACCGTGTTAGCCAGGATGGTCTCGATCTCCTGACCTTGTGATCCGCCCGTCTCGGCCTCCCAAAGTGCTGGGATTACAGGCTTGAGCCACCGCGCCCGGCCTCTATGTAGTTTTTACAGCTAAATAAACTTACTGCTCATATATTTTTCAGAAAAAGTAGAATACTTTTTGAGGCTGTAAGATTTTTATTAGCCTAGTTTTTTTTTTTTTTTAAAAAAAGGCATTATAATAAAATAAAACCTAAAACAAACAGCATTGTAATAAAATCTCCTGAGTTTGCTTACTGCTAAGCAAAATAATGTTTGATAGAGCAGCTACTAATTTAACACGACTTCCAAGTGGCAGCACAAAAATCTGACTGCATACTTTTTATCCTTTTTACTTCTGAGCCAGGATCAAGGCAGGTGGATTAAGGAAATAACCACAGTGAAACAGATGTTAAGCTAACTCTTTCTAGGCTCGAATTCGCAAAATCGTAACAGAAACACAATAAGCTATGCCGTCTTCCAAAGGGATCCAATACCCATTTAATACAGAAAAACCTAAATACCCAAAAGCCAAGTGAACAGTAAATTGACCTCTTCCCCCCATCCAGCTTTTACAATAAAAAATTTTGCTAATCAAAAAGCTTTTTAAAATAATACATTATTGCTCCTCATGAGTTTTAAAGGTAAATGTAAAACCATGAAGGTAAATAAAATTTCAAAAGAAAAAAAGGCTATGTGCTAGTGAGCCTATATCCCAGCACTGTGGGAGGTCAAGCTGGGAGGATCGCTCAAGCCCAGGAGTTTGGAACCAGCCTGAACAATATAGCAAGACTCTATCTCTATTAGAAATAAAATTTAAAAGATAAAAATAAAAGTATGGAGGACATTTACAAAAGAAGTTAATGACTATTCTTTTTCTAACACAGAATGGAGAACATCTCTACAATAGAGGCTTTAGAAGACACAGACACTGGTTTTCACAGGATGTTCCAGCCACACTTACAAACACGTGTCATCTTTACTGGTGGTTGTCTATGACTTCTGGCTTATTTCAATTTTACCAAGTTCATCAAACACATACATTTGTAATTGGAGGTCCCTGGCATTTCAACAACTGTGCAGAAGACAAACGTTATAACTTATTTACAAATGTTCTCTGCCCCCACCCCACCCCCACACTCCCAGAAGGTTCAAGATTGTACTACTTTTTCAAGAGACTACAGTCCCCAAAATGACAAGAACCATTATTTTTTAAAAACTATTTTTACTTCAAAGAAAACAAAGACAGTAGCTTTTTATGTCCTCTTTCCAAATATGTGCATTAAAGGAAATCTACACCCTCTGCTTAATGGTCTTTTGCTCCTGCTATACATTTTTATCTAGAAAATAAAACTACTTGTGAATCATGCAACAGTGGATCTGATTCCAACTGAAGAGAAATATCGTTTCTTCAAGTATATAAAAAGAAATGTCTTTTTATTGTTTTGATAATGATTTTTCAGTGTATCTAATGGAAATCCTCAGGTTGTAAAAGTTGAAAGCCTATTAATCAAACAAGTATATTTAAAATTTAGCTACGTTAAAACAAATCCATCAAAACACAAGCTAGTAACATAATTAAGTTCCATTTAACATAGTTTCCTCACCTATTCAGCAACTATATGTAGGAATTATGCTAGTTAGTTGTAATGTCAATTGTTTTGAAGGAAAGAGATGAACACCTGTTTGTAGTATGACATGCTACTTAGCATGCAAGAATGGGAGAAGAATCCTAGAGAAGCACAGAAAACTAACTTCAAGAAGTTGAAACAAGTTGGTAAATGTGGTAAGAATATAGAGAATAAGAAGATATAGGAGGCATCAATTTGTGATGTACAGAATTGTACACGATGTCTACGAGCATAACCCCAGAATGAAGTATTCTTGATACGTTCTGATTCTGTACAAAGCTACAGCTCTTAAGATTGAGGCCCGAATAGGAGAGGGCATCCCAAGGAATATACAGTTATAAGCACAGATATACAGAATGGAGTGAATGTACACAAGGTTTTCAAACCCCAAATCCGGGGAGTATAGGTTTGATGTGGCAGAAACCACAAGGGTAGCAGAGGTTACTCAAATAAGTTAACACATCTAAGTTAAATTTAGGATAGATTTGATATACTAGAGAAAAGCTGTCTTGGCAAAATGATAGGTTTACTTGTAGGTACAAAGGAACTATTAATCCTACAGGTCCAGAAAAAAAAGCTGGACCTTCCCTTTAAGATTGATCCTCTTCCTATGTCTGTGTACGCGTTTTAAAATGATTTTTATTCTGCAATAACACAATTCTAGAGAAGTGCATAAACATGCAGCTTACAAACTGTAATTAAAAAAACACCAGTATGCAATCACCACCCAGGACAAGAAATAGAACACTGCTAGTACTCTACAAGCCCCCCCAAAAAGTATAATCAATACTGTTTTTTTAAATAATTACACCATCTAAATATGCATCCTTAAACAATGTAAACTTAGTTTCAACTGTTTTAATCACTGCCCTGTTTTTTTAAATAGCTACACCACCTAAATACACATCAAACAATATAAACTTAGTTTAAACCGTTTTTATATTTTACGTAAGAAGAACCATATAATAGATAGGTTAAATTACTTTGGGTCCTTTTTTTTTCCACTATGTTTTTAAGATTTATCTATGCTGTGGCTTGCAGCTTTTGCTCATTTATTTTGCACTGCTGAATAGTCACTATGTCAATATACCATAATTATCTAGTGTAATAGTGATAAACATATGGGTTGTTTATAGGTTGAAGTATGAACAAATACTGCTATGAACATGCTTATATATGACTTTTTCTTTTTTTGAGACAGGGTCTTACTCTGTCACCCAGGTTGTGGTGCAGTGACATAAAAACGGCTCACAGTAGCCTTGACCTCCCAGGCTCCAGCAATCCTCCCACCTCACCCTCCTGAGTAGCTGGGACTACAAACGGATGCCACCATGCATAGCTAATTGCTTAATTTTTTGTAAATACGGGGTCTCACTATGTTGCCCAACCTGTCCTGTAACTCCTGGCCTCAAGCAATTCTCCCACGTTGCTGAATTCACAGGCATGAGCCACCACCGGTCTTATATATGATTTTCAATGTAGGATGTGCACATATTTCTTTTTTTTTTTTTTGAGACGGAGTCTCGCTCTGTCGCCCAGGCTGGAGTGCAGTGGCCGATCTCAGTTCACTGCAAGCTCCGCCTCCCGGGTTTACGCCTTTCTCCTGCCTCAGCCTCCCGAGTAGCTGGGACTACAGGCGCCGGCCACCTCGCCCGGCTAGTTTTTTGTATTTTTTTTAGTAGAGACCGGGTTTCACCAGGTTAGCCAGGATGGTCTCGATCTCCTGACCTCGTGATCCGCCCGTCTCGGCCTCCCAAAGTGCTGGGATTACAGGCTTGAGCCACCGCGCCCGGCTGACATATTTCTTTCTATTGGATATATACCTGAGAGTGGAATTACTGGGTCAAAGAAAAAAACACATTTTTCATATTTCTTTCTAAAGACATTTATTCTAACAATTTACCTCTAGACTCTGATTTTTCCACATATACAATCACATTGCTTGTGAATACACAATCACATTGTCAGTGAACATTAACAGGGGCCAGGCCCAGTGGCTCATGCCTATAATCCCAGCACTTTTGAAGACAGGCGGATTACTTGAGCTCAGGAGTTCAAGACCAGACTGACCAACATGGTGAAACCCCATCTCTACTAAAAATACAAAAATCAGCTGGGCTTGGGGGTATGCTCCTGTAGTCCCAGCTACTCGGGAGGCTGAGACAGGAGAACTGCTTGAACCTGGGAGGTAGGGGGTTGCAGTGAGCTGTGATCTCACCACTGCACCCCAGCCTGGGAGACAGAGCAAGACTCCATCTCAAAAAAAACAAAAACCCCAAAAAACACAGGCATTTCTCTTACATTATATTTCATTTTCATTTTTTGATGTTCTACTGGCTAGAATCATTTCTAGAATAATGCTGAATTGAACTGGAGATACGATATTCACATCTTGAACTCTCAACTAAAAGGAAAATCTTTCTAACATTTTGGTGTATAAACCATGATTATCTCCTACAAATGTTTCTATAAGATTTATGAGGTTAACAAAGATCTAGATTGCTAATAGCTTCTTTTTAAAATCATGAAGCAAATGCTCCTTGGCATCTCTGAAATGTTTTTCTCATTAATTTGTTCAAGTGACCAATCATACTGAATTGTTTCAGGTTAAACCAACCTAGCATTCCCAGGATTCAGCGCAGGTGGCCATGCTGGGTACAGCTGAATTCAATTTGCTAATATTCTGAGGCGTTTCTGTTGCTCCAGTTTTTGTTTTGTGTGCGTGTATGTGTGTATGGTTTTTTCTATCTATGTACATGAGACAAACTGGTGTACAGTCTTTCCTTGGGTTTTGGTATAAAAGTTATGATATCCTTATGAAGGCAGAAGATCCTATTTTTCTGTTCTTTAGAAGAATATAAGGTTGAAGTTACTGTCATATTAAATGTTATGGTAGAACTTTCCAGTATAACCATTTGAACTTCAACTTTTCTTTATAAAAACATTTTAAATTACGGATTTCATTTCTTGATAGTTAATAAGGATACAGGTTTACTATTTCTTATAGAAATTGCCTATTTCTAGGAATCTACCCATTTTGTCTATCAAGTTTGAACAGCTGTCCATAATTTTAAGAGTTTTGTTTTTTAAGCCATCCACAAGATTCTAGTGATATTCTTTTTTCATTCCTGATATTGGTTATTTAGGCTCTCTCTTTTTCCTAACCTCATCAAAGTGTCAATGTTATCAGTCTTAAAAAAAAAGTCTTAAAAAAAAAATCTTACGGCCCTTCTACTGCATGTTTTCTATTTTAATAAATTCTGCTCTTTACTTCTTTCCTTGTATTTTCCCTATATTTATTTTGTTGTTCTTGTCCTAACTTGAGACCTCTAGCTCATTACTTGAGACTTTTAAGATGAATGCTTAGCTTGTTATGCATTTAAGATTATAAATTCCAAAGTACAACATTCTGCAAGATTTTTCTCTTTAACAGACAAATAGTTGCTTAAATAACAATTATGAGTATTTGAAACTTCAATCCACACTGGCAGAATAAAATGTTGGTTGGCTTAAAAAAGATACAAAAAATAGGTACAACATAAAACCATTTATATTAATTAAAACATACTGTTTATGAATGTATTTTCCATGAATATCGTATTCTAGGTCAGGTTTATTTTCTTTCAATAGATTGAGGTATCATCTTACTATCACTTTCATTGTTGCTCTTGAGCTGTGCTCTAGAATATTATTATACCTACACTTTCACTCTTTTGAAAGTAGCCTTTCTTGTATCTCATTGCTTTAGATTTTTTATTTTTGCTGATTTTGTAGTTTTACTAAGATGTTTTTAAATGTGCATTTCTGGCCAGACATGGTGGCTCATGCCTATAATCCCAGCACTTTGGGAGGCTGAGGCAGGCAGATCACTTGAGGTCAGGAGTTTGAGACCAGCCTGGCCAACATGGCGAAACTCCATCTCTACTAAAAATACTAAAATTAACCAGGCCTGGTGGCTCGTGCCTGTAATCCCAGGTACTCAGAAGGCTGAGCACTAGAATCCCTCGAACCCGGGAGGCGCGAGCTGCATTGAGCTGAGACTGCGCCACTGCACTCCAGCCTGGACAACAGAATGAAACTGTGTCTCAAAAAATAAATAAATAAATAAATATGTGGATTTCTTTTTACCGTATTTCATAAAATCTAAAATGCTTTTGTGCTGAAATTTCATGATCTTTAACAGAAGTTAACATGGAAAATTTTTCACGAATCTTGTTGGACTGTAAGGTGCATCCAGATTTCAGACGTTACGATGTGAAAAACTGTGTATCTTAGGATCAATGAAACAAGTAGCTATCACACATGGGAACTGTTATGTTTTTCAAATCTATGACATTTGGGTCTTTTACCAATCTGGAAAATTCTCAGCGTTTTTATCTTCAAATATTGCCTCTGCCACATTCTCTCCTCTCTTCCTAAAACTCAATGAGACCTTCTCATTATATCCTCTGTATCTCTTAACCTCTTCTGTATTTTCCATCATTTAATGGGTATACTTAATTCTGGATCATTGTTTGATTTTCAAATACACTAAACTCTCTTTAGCTTTGTCCAGTCTGCTGTTTAACTATCTCACCAAGCTAATTTTCCTTATTTTGTTTAGTTTTAAAAACTCTGATTTTTTTCCAAATCTGAATGACAGCTCTCTGATGATAGCATACTCATTTTGGTCTAGGTCTGACAATTCCAGTATCTGAAGTTCCAGGTTGTTATGTTTTAATTAGAAAAATAATTTGAGAAGATAGTTTAATGTCTTAAATAATGTTATTTCCCTAGAGAAGATTTGTATTTGTTTCTGTTATATATGGGGGCTATCTTAACCCAAGTTCAAGGTTTAAGGTTTTCTGGACTACCCAAAAGACATGAAGACCATCTTCAGTCTTTAAGAAGCTAGTGTGTTCAATTCTCGCTCTTAATAGACCTAATATTCCAACTTCCCCCTCTACTAACCAAAGGGCAAACAAAACTCACAGCTCAGTCTCTGAGCTACCTCTTCTGGATCAGCATATACTGCTAGGGCAACAAGGACTGGAAGCTTGTTTCTCTAAATTTCTCTTGAGTCCCAAATTCTCAACCTTGAAACTCTATTTCCTATCTTACTAATTATTTGATAATCTTACTTTTCAAACATGTTTCAATATTTCACCTAGCCTCTTCTGGTGTATTTAGTGAAAGGAATGGTCAAAATTACCAGAAGTTTTCCTACAGTGTCCTATATTTTCTGTCTCAGTTAAAACTTATTTTACTTCTCTTCCATCTACCCTCTGCTATCAATTTAGCTGCCACTATTGTAAGTCAGGACAGTATTTTCCTTTTACCTGAATAGCTAAAACAGCTGATTTATTACTAGATTGTTTTCTGAAATAATGCTCTTCCATCATTATTTCTCCATAAAACAACATTCAAGGGCTTCTCAATAAACAGAAAAATTCCAAATTCACTTACTTAAAATTCAAAGCCCTTATAATGTGCATTAAACATTTCCAACCATTTCCCCTCTATTCTTCACATACTCCAGACATTCAATCTCATAACTGTTCAACATATATTCCTTAAACTTTGTGCCCCACTTGGTTTTGTTTTCTGAACCTTAAATATCCAGGTTCCCATATCACTTCTGCCCTTCCTTGTCCAATCAAATGCCACACCTCATTACTAAATCCTTTCCCACCTAAGTCAAAATTAAAAATTTATCTCTAAGTACCATGGAACCATAAAAACTTATCTCTACATACCATGGGGATCTATTGTATGATACACTGTTGTGTGTAACTCATCACCAAGCTCCTGCTCAATGTCTTAAACATAGCTGGTATTTTAAAAATTCTCGGCAGGGTACAGTAGCTCAGGCCAAGAAAGGAGGACTGCTTTAGTCCAGGAGTTCCACACCAGTGTGGTTAACAAAGTAAGGTCCCATCTCTACAAAAAATTTGCTAGGTGTTATGGTGCACAGTCCTACCCACTAGGGAGGCTGAGGCAAGAGAATCAGCTTGAGCCCAGGAGTTTGAGGATGCAGTCGGCTGTGATCACGCCACTACACTCCAGTCTAGGTGAGATAGTTCTTAACCACTGTACTATAATGAGATAGCACATTTCCTTTTTTATTTTGAGACAGAGTCTCGCTCTGTCGCCCAGGCTGGAATGTGGTGGCGCAATCTCAGCTCACTGCAAGCTCCACCTCCTAGGTTCACGCCATTCTCCTGCCTCAGCCTCCTGAGTAGCTGGGACTACAGGCACCCACCACCACACCTGGCTGTATTTTTCTATTTTTAGTAGAGACAGGGTTTCACCGTGTTAACCAGGATGGTCTTGATCTCCTGACCTCATGATCCGCCCGCCTCAGCCTCCCAAAGTGTTGGGATTACAGGCGTGAGCCACCACGCCCAGCCGTACATTTGCCTCTTGCCCTTCACTACTCTCCTCAATCATATATGAATTGTTTTTTGGTTTTTTTCTGAGACAGGGTCTCACTTGGTCACTCAGGCTGGAGTGCAGTGACATGATCACAGATCACACCTCTACCCCTCCTGGGCTCCAGCAATCCTCCTGCCTCAGACTCCTGGACTATAGGTGTGCACCACCACACCCAGCTAATTTTTTATTTTTTTGTAGAGATGGGGGTCTCCCTACGTTGTCCAGGATAGTCTCCAACTCCTAAGCTCAAGCAATCTTCCTGCCACAGTCAGCTAAAGTTCTGGGATCACATGCATGAGCCACTGTGCCCGGCCCTGGATTGTTTAAACTGGAAAAATTTCACTATATTGTAGACCAGTGATAAATGTCATCAAAAAGTCAAGGTTTCTGAAAAATCAAATTTACTTTCACCATCCCAGAGACTAATTATGAAATTATATATTATTAATAATGTGACTACCAAAAGTTCCATGTTATAATCATATCCAAGTGTTAACACTAGTACCTACCCATTAAATGGGTGTTAATGCTTCAGAATGAAAAGTGAAAAGCTATTTGTAACAGAGTCCAGGAAAGACTGAAATCCTTCTTCAGGATTCTTTAATTATACCTGTCCAGGTATAATTTAAGTTTTATAGGTGGTTAAGTTTTCAACCACCTATATTTCATCCCACCTCAAACACACCAGTTAATTCATTAGCATTTACCTTATATATTACCATACTACCAACTGAAATGAGTTTTTGAATGTTATTATAATAGATCTACAAGAAATCTGAGCTGCAGGAAAGATACCAACCTTAAAGGAGCTCCACTCTTGATGCTGCATTTCTAAAAGCTCCCAAAATGAAATCTGATTTACATTCATGTCATAATTCATGTCAATAAAATTCTATTATAGAAAAGAAAACCTATAAATGGCTGGATTTAATTAAAATACTTAGTAAACAATGGCTATATATTAGGAACTGCATTATGTGTAGGAATACAAGATAAGTAGGATAGTTTCTACACAAAGAACCTCAAATAGAAGTGGTAAAATACTAAATCAAATAAACAATACAGTGCAAAGCAGGTAGATCTTGAGAAATAAGAAAAGCTGTCTCAGAAGAAAAGGTTAACTTGACTTTGGAGGAAAATTAGGAAAAAAGACAGTAAGAAAGGCAAGTAAGGCCTGGGCCAATGACAGTACAATTCCAAAGATGCTCCCTAGAGCTGTACAGTAAACAGAAGCCCCGGGTCAAAACACATTTGCAAAGCTGAGGCAGCAGAAAAATGAATTTGGTGACTATCACAAAAGTTTTGTACTACTAAAGTGTAATATGAGAACAAACATAAGGATACGGAGATAAAAGAAGCTAGCAAGGTAGACAGAGGTCACAATTCACTTTCCCATCTCTTCAGCTGAGAGAATTCCTCCCAGGCAGGAGCAGGGAGACAAACAGTTTATCAAAAACTTAGTACTCAAAGAAGGTTCAATGAGGTAATCTATCAAAGGAGTAAGGAGATAACCAGCTTTCAGAGGTTGCAGAGGTATTAGTTTTGGTGTCATATGCCCAATATTGATGTTATCAGCAGTGATACCTGTGTCCAATGGCAGCAGCAACAGTGCCTGCGCTAAAATAGTTTGACATTGTGATTTTGGCATTTTCCTGACTGCACAGCCTTCACACCTAAGATTCTCAATCTTTAATGTCTATTTCACCTTTAACCTCTTAAAGTTTGTTTATAATGAAAAATCCTGACTGACATACCAGGAAAGGAGGAAAAGGTTCAAGATATGACAGATGAAATAATGGAAGCAATATCCCACAAAAATCATCGTAGTATCAAAACTAGATGGAAGATTTGACAGATAACAGTTGTTGCTGTATTTCTGACTTTCTGCATTGCTTTACCTGGAGAGGCATGGAAAGAAATCAGTAATTACAGAAAATTCTATTTAGTTTGTAAAACAAACAGAAATTAATCTGCAGAGATTTAAAAAAAAAAAAAAAAGAGCATTAGACTAGAAAAGAAAGAAAATGGCAGTGGTCTGGAAAACTGCTATAATGGATAAAAGAAAGACCATAAAGTTAAAGGTGTCCTTTCTCCACCAGCTCTGACCTTTGCCCAAAATTTATCTTATTTAATTGTTTAAGAGTCAGGGTCTTCCTCTGTCGCCCAAGCTGGAGCGCAGTGGTAAGATCAGCATTCACTGCAGTCTCAAACTTTGCACTGAAGTGAGACTCCCACCTTGGCGTCCCTGGTAGGCAGCACTGCAGGCACACACTACCATGCCCAGCTAAGTTTCCTACTTCTTTTTAAAGGCGAGTCTCACTGTGTTGCCCAGGCTGGTCTGGAACTCCAAGTGATCCTCCCACCTAAGCCTCCTGAGTCACTAGAATTACAGGGCTGAACCACTGTACCTGCCCCAAAATTTAAAAAGAATAAATCACATTCATTTTTAGGGTCAGTACAAATTTGTTTAACCTACAGACTAAGAGGAATGGGGCAAATAAGAAGAATAACTGGCAAGGATCTATTTATACCTCTATGCCCTCAGGGGACCATGAGCTCCTCCTCACTCCAGGGCAGGGACCATGGCTTACTAACGAATAAAATAAAATAAAAAATCATATGTCTGGCATATGGAAATGACAAAGGAAAATTTTAAAATATTTCACAATTTTAACTAGGATAAGATTTATCTTTAAATATATCGAAATAAGTATAAATGATACTTCAATACATTCACTGTTATCCATTAGGAAACAAGATTTTAAAAAAATACTACATTACAAACCTTATGGGCTGTATGTAGACTGAAGGTAGGTATATTGCCTACCTTTTCTTATGATTCCTAGGACACTAAATACCTACAGGATTACCATATGGGTAACCTCAATTTTTATATGCAAACAATGCAGAGACTGAATGTGGTGGCTCACACCTGTAATCCCAGTACTCTGTGGGGCTGAGGTGAGAGGATCCTTGTGTCTAGGAGTTTGAGATCAGCCTGGACAACACAGTGAGACCCTGCTTCTACAATAAAATTGAGAGAAAAAAAAAAAAAGAATGTGGAGGAACACAGAGGTCACTGAAGCTACGACTACTTACATTCCATGTTTCTTTTCATTTTCCAAGGGAACTGAAGGAGGAAGTAATGGAAAAGGACTGGGCACTGTGATTGTTTGCACTTCTCAGGTGATTTTAATGGGCAATCACTTTAATAGTTTATCAGTCAATTCTGGGTTTCCTAGATTATATACTTTACATATAATTTATCTTCCTTTCTAGTTTTTATGTCACTTATTTAATTTTCCATGTATTACATTATTTATCAGAACCTCCAGTACATTCAAATGGTGGTGACAGTCATAATCCTTGTTTGATTAAAATGAGCATGCTTCTGATGCTTCAACATTAAGTATAATTTTATTGTAGATTTCAGTTGATACCTTTAATCAATCTGAGAAATCACTTTCTCAGTTTGCTAAGAATTTAGTTTTCACTAAATCATGAGTTAACACATACTTTTATTAAAATGCTCAACTGACATTTATTATGAATATCCTTTGGTTTATCTTCATTAATCCGTCAATGTTGTAAATGTTATAAACAAAAAAAGTTTCCCCTGGTGATGATCTATTCTTGCTTTCTTAGGAGAAATCCTACTAAATTGGCCAGGCACTGGTGGCTCATGCCTATAATCCCAGCACTTTGGGAGGCTGAGGCGGGCAGATCACTTGAGGTCAGGAGTTTGAGACCAGCCTGGTCAACATGGTGAAACCCCATCTCCACTAAAAATAAAGAAAAAAACTAGCCAGATAGGGTGGCACGCACCTGTAGTTCCAGACACTTGGGAGGCTAAGGTGGGAGAATCATTTGAACCTGGGAGACGGAGGTTGCAGTGAGCCAAGATCACGCCACTGCACTCCAGCCTGGGTGACAGAGTAAGACCCTGTCTCCAAAAAAAAAAAAAAAAAATCCTACTAAGAGTCATTGATTCAATTAAGTATTATTTTATTTACAAATTCAACAGCTATGTTCATAAGTATCATTTTCTCACACTGTCTTTGTCAAATTTTGGAATCGGGTTATTCTGATCTGGCTAACATGAATTAATGATGTCCTACCATTTTCGATGTTTGGAGATAATTTTCTACAGGAACTGGCAGTTCCTTGAACATATATTAGACAGAACTTACTCATAAAATCATCCAGTACTTTTTGGGGAAGGAGTGGAATCTTTTACTATATTCACCATATTTTTCTGACTATTGGTTTACTCTATTTTTCTACTTCTTTTTGAGGGACAACTTAGGTAATTTCCATTTCTAAGCTTTCAAATGTATGTAAAAGTGGGCCAGCATGGGCCGGTGCAGTGGCTCACACAGCACTTTGGAAGGCCAAGATGGGTGGATCACTTGAGGTCAGAGTTCCAGACCAGCCTGGCCAACATGGCAAAACCCCATCTCTACCAAAAAAAAATACAAAAATTAGCTAGGCATGGTGGTGCACACCTGTAATCCAAGCTACTCTGGAGGCTGAGGTGAGAGAATCACTTAAACCCAGAGGCAGAGGTTGCAATGAGCGGAGATTGCACCATTGCACTCCAGCCTGGGCAACAGAGTAAGACTCCATCTCAAAAAAAAAACACAAAAGTATGTAAAAGTAGTACACAGTATTTTTCCTACCTCTAATTATGCCTTATTATTCTCAATATTGTGTCTTCTCCCCCTCCCCCAACACATTTGCCAATGTTTTATTTCCCCCTTTAAAAGAAAAAAAAAACAACTTTTTTTTTTAGAGCAGTTTAAGGTTCACAGCAAACATGCACATAAGTTACAGCTTCCTTAAAACCCTGCCCCAACACACACACATAGCCTCCCTATCAACACCCCACACAGAGTGGTATATTCGATGAACCTACATTGACACACCATTGTTACCCGAAGTCTATAGTTTACATGAGGGTTCATATTTGATGTTGTACATTCTATGGGTCAGGACAAATGCATAATGATATGTATCTACCATTACAGTATCATACAAAATAGTTTAGCCATCCCCCACGCTCCCCCCCCAAAAAAAAAAAAAAAAACTGTGCTGTTGACTATTCGTCCCTCCCTCTTCACTAACCCCTGGCAATCACTGATTTTTTTTTTTTTTTAATACTTTAAGTTCTATGATACATGTGCACAACGTGCAGATTTGTTACTTATGTATACATGTGGCATGTTGGTGTGCTGCACCCATTAACTCATCATTTACATTAGGTGTATCTCCTAATGCTACCTCTCCCTGCTACCACCTCCCTACAATAGGCCCCGGTGTGTGATGTTCCCCTTCCTGTGTCCAAGTGATCTCACTGTTCAATTCCCACCTATTGAGTGAGAACATGCGGTATTTGGTTTTCTGTTCTTGTGATAGTTTACTGAGAAAGATGGTTTCCAGCTGCATCCGTGTCCCTACAAAGGACATGAACTCATCCTTTTTTATGGCTGCATAGTATTCCATGGTGTATATGTGCAACATTTTCTTAATCCAGTCTGTCACTGATGGACATCTGGGTTGATTCCAAGTCTTTGCTATTGTGAATAGTGCCACAATAAACATACGTGTGCATGTGTCTTTATAGCAGCATGACTAACAATCCTTTGGGTATATCCCCAGTAATGGGATGGCTGGGTCAAATGGTATTTCTAGTTCTAGATCCCTGAGGAATCGCCACACACCACTGATCTTTTCATTGTCTTCATAGTTTTGCCTTTTCCAGAGTGTCACATAGGTGGAATCATACAGTACACAGCCATTGCAGATTGGCTTATTTCATTTAATAATACGCATTTAAAGTCCCTCCACGGTTTTTCATGGTTTGACAGTTCATTTCATTAGCACGGAATAATACCACACTTCTGGATGTACCACAGTTTACTAATCCTTTCATCTACTGAAAGACAACTTGGTTGCTTCCAAGTTTTGGCAATTACAAATAAAGCTGCTATGAACATTCATGTGCAGGTTTTTGTGTGGACAGTCTTCAACTCATTAGGATAATT
Source organism: Colobus angolensis palliatus (assembly GCF_000951035.1). NCBI lineage: Eukaryota > Metazoa > Chordata > Mammalia > Primates > Cercopithecidae > Colobus > Colobus angolensis. Next base: position 1,535,528 of record NW_012117066.1, on the reverse strand, counting down.
ATAAAGAAGTGTTGATTGCTGAGTTACACAGTAAGAGTACATCTTGTCTTGTAATAATCTGCCACACTGTCTTCCATTTTGTGGCTGTACCATTTTGCATTCCCACGAGAAATGAATGAGAGTTCCTACTGTTCCACATCCTAGTCCACATTTGGTAGTCAGTATTTTGATTCTGGCCATTCTAATAGGTATGTACTGGTATCTCAATGTTGTTTTAATTTGCATTTCCCCTAGGACATGGAGCATCTTTTCATTTATTTATTTGCAATCTGTATAACTTCTTTGGTGAGTTGCCTGTTAAGCTCTTTGGCCCATTTTTTAATCAGACTGTTTCCTTACTGTTGAGTTTAAGAGTTCTTTGTATATTTCGGACAATAGTCCTTTGTTACATGTGTCTTTTGCAAATACTTTCTCCCAGTCTGTCGCTTATCTTCCAGAAAATTCCTGTCAAAGATCTTTATCTTTTGTTGTTGTTGTTGCTCTCTAGTTCATTAATACATAATTTTATCTTAAATACCTTTTCTACTTTCTTTGGGTTTATTTTTCTAACTTCCTGTTTCAAAGACTTGGTCCTTTTTTTTTTTTTTTTTACCTCATTCTCTTGTTTCTATTTTTCTTTTTTTTTTGAGTCTCACTCTGTTGCCCAGGCTAGAGTGCAATGGCACAATCTCAGCTCACTGCAACCTCCGCTTCCCGGATTTAAGCCATTCTCATGCCTCAGCTTCCACCTCCCGCATAGCTGGAATAACAGGTGTCCATCACCATGCCTGGCTACCTTTTGTGTTTTTAGTAAAGATGGGGTTTCACCACGTAGGCCAGGCTGGTCTCAAACTCCTGGCCTCATGTGAGCCGCCTGCCCTGGCCTCACAATGTGGTGGGATTACAGGTGCGGGCCATGGTGCACAGCCCAGTTTTTTACCTCATTTTCTTTTTCTAATAAAAACCCTTAAGACTGTAAATTTCAGCCACATCTCGTATTTGTATTCTCATTATTTAATTCTAATTATTTTAATGTAAGAATAAATAGAGAGATAAAGCAAAAATTATACCCACAAAACAAGAATAAAGTTATTAAAAGGAGTAAGATGGACACGGTTGAACAAACAATTCAATACGGCTATAAAGCAGAATGGATGCAGGAAGAAAAGCAAGATAAACTGAGGAATTTTCACAGAACAAAGTCAAAAACAAAGATGAATACAGTCACTGGCACTTGCCCAAGGGTTGGGGGTGGGGAGATGAATACAAAAGTTATTTTTTAGAAAGTTAGAAGACATGCTGGTTGCAATGATGCACGCCTATAACCCCAGAACTTTGGGAGGTGGAGAGGGGCAGATCACCTGAGGTCAGGAGTTTGAGACCAGCCTGGCCAACGTGGTAAAATCCCCTCACTACTAAAAATACAAACATTAGCTGGGCGTGGTGGTGGCCGCCTATAATCCCAGCTACTCAGGAGGCTAAGGCAGGAGGATCCCTTGAACTCACAAGGCAGAGGTTGCAGTGAGCCGAGATGGCACCACTTGCACACACTCCAGCCTGGCTGACAGAGGCGAGACTCCATCTTAAAAAAAAAAAGTTAGAAGACGTGGAAAGAGATCCAGAAGTTTCAACATGGATCCAGGAATTCCAGAAAGCATCAAGAGAATGGAGAAAAGATATGCTAACAAGTAACAGCTAAGAATTTCCAAAACCAAAAATATGAATTGTCAGACTTAAAGGGCCCAACTGTTTATGTTTTCAAAATTCACATCCAGAAATATTACAGTAAGTTTCAGTATATTAAGAGTTTCACTTCTAGGACTCAAAGTTTGTCACATATGAAACAATTTATATTACAGGATATATTCTAGAGGAAAAACAGAGTATTTACAAAAAAAAATAGTGGTATGCAAAAAGCGAGTTAGCCAGAAAAGGGGAGGAGGGGTATTAAATACATAGATAGTAAAAACGCTTACAATCGAATAAAAAATTCAAATATCGACTGAGCACAGTGGCTCATGTCTGTAAGTCCAGCATTTTGGGAGGTCATGGTGAAAGGGCTGCTTGGGTCCAGGAGTTTGAGACCAGCCTGGGCAACATGGTGAAACCCTATCTCTACAAAAAATACAAAAACTAGCTAAGTATGGTGGTGCGTGTCTGTGGTCCCAGTACTGGGGTTGCTGAAATGGAAAGATTGCTTGAACCCAGGAGGTCAAGGCTGTAGTGAGCCGTGATCTCACCACTGCACTCCAGCCTGGGTGACAAAGTGAGACCCTGTCTCAAAAAGAAAAGAAAAAAAAAAAATCAAACATCAACTTATCAAGGTGATAAGGAAAAGGAAAGGACAAAGAAAAAATTTATGCTACAGTTTTTGTCTTACACAGAGGATGGATTAAAACTTCAAGTAAATATTATTATAAACTTTTATATAGTTTTAAGTATGTACGTACAAATTGTACAAGTGACTAGAAAAACTGAAATAGAATACATATATAACTCTGAAATTATTCGAGAAAAAGGAAAATCTGATGAAGCCAACAGAATAAGCGAGCAGAAAACATAATAAATATAAAGCACAACTTAAAATGACAGTAATTTAATCTAAACATTAATTATAAAACATGAATATGTTAATCTCGGCTATTAAAAGATAATAGTTTTTTCATTCAGATTCTTTTAAACATCACCTACGTAGTACTTACAAAAGATACTCCTAAAACCAAATAACCCAGAAAGGTTGAATATTTTAAAAATGGAAAAGATACATCAGTCAAATGCTTTAAAAAAAAAGTGTACCAGTGCTAATAGCAGACAATACAAAATATAATGTGAAAATCATTAAATGAGACAAAAAGATATTGCATATTGATTTTAAAGACACTGTTTAAAGACTGAATTAAATCTTTTACGTACCAATAGCTTATCTACAGAAACTACAAGGAGAAACTGAAACATTCACATACTCAGAAGTTTCCCAGAAACCACTTTTTAATTTTAAATTCACACTTACCACCTATTTTTTTTAGAGCAGTTTAAGGTTCCCAGAAAAACTGAGCAGAAGCTACACTTCCCGTATTAAGTACAAAATTTAGTACATTAAGTACAATAGTACATCAATATTAAGTACAATATTTAATGGAAAAATATTTTCAGCAATGTTATAAGACAAAATTCAGAATGTCTTGGAGATATATTAACATGAGAGAAACTTGGGTAAATCAGTGTTAATTCATTAGCATTTCAGAAGTAAACGATAAAAACTCTTTTGAAGGGGTGGCCTGCCCCTCCACACTTGTGGGTGTTTCTCGTTAGGTGGAACAAGAGACTTTAGAAAAGAAATAAGACACAGAGACAAAGTACTGAGAAAGAAAAGCGGGGCCCAGGGGACCGGCGCTCAGCTTACAGAGGACCCACGCCGGCTGGGTCTCTGAGTTCCCTCAGTATTTATTGATAATATGTTTCCCATCTTAAAGATAAGGGAGTGGCTGGACAATAGGATCGTTTTAGGGAGAAAATCAGCAGTAAGACATATAGATAAAGATCTCTGTGACATGAATAAGTTTAAAGGAAAATGCTGTGCCTTGAGATGCATATGCAAACATGTCCATAAACCTTTAAGCAGCATTGCTCCAGCAAGTCCCACCTCATTCCTAGAGGCGGTTTTCTCCTTGCTCAGTAAACAAAGCACACAATGGGTTTTACACCGAGATGTTCCATTGCCCAGGGACGGGCAGGATTTTTAACCAGCAAGCTGTCTTCAGGTACTTGTTTAACAAAGACACATCCTGCACAGCCCAATATCCATTAAGCCTTGAGTCACCACAGCACACGTCTCTTGCAAGGACAAGGTTGGGGGTAGGGTCACAGATTAACAGCATCTCAAATACAGAACCAAATGCAGTCTATTATGTCTACTTCTTTCTATACAGACACAGTAACAAGGCTGATCTCTCTTTCTTTTCCCCACACTCTTTCTCCTAATAGAAGTGTCATAAAATAAAAAAAACCTGAAAGTAAATGTTACCAAAATTAAGAAACACCACTGACGTCAAAAAAATATGGTCAGGGCTAGGCGCAGTGGCTCACACCTGTAATCCCAGCACTTTGGGAGGCTGAGGTGGGCAGATCACCTGAGGTTGGGAGTTCGAGACCAGCCTGACCAACATGGAGAAACCCCATTTCTAATAAAAATACAGAAATTAGCCAGACGTGGTGGAGGGCGCCTGTAATCCCAGCCACTTGGGAGGCTGAGGCAGGAGAATCACTTAAACCCAGGAGGTAGAGGTTGCGGTGAGACGAGGTCACAGCATTGCACTTTCAGCCTGGGCAACAAGAGCAAAATTCCATCTCAAAAACAAAACAAAACAAAAAAAAATATGGTCAGAATGCATAAAAAGAAACATCAAATTAGTTGAACACATTATCCTTCATGAACCATGGGAAAGCTTTATACAGTATGTGTTTGCTTTGTTTTGAGATGGAGTCTCGCTCTGTTGCCAGGCTGGAATGCAGTGGCGCGATTTCGGCTCACTGTAACCTCTGCCTCCCGGGTTCAGGCAATTCTCCTGCCTCAGCCTCCCAAGTAGCTGGGACTACAGGAATGCACCACCATGCCCAGGTAATTTTTGTATTTTTAGTAGATACAGGGTTTCACCATGTTGCCAGGATGGTCTCAATCTCTTGAACTTGTGATCCACCCACCTCGGCCTCCCAAAGTGCTTGGATTACAAGCGTGAGCCACCATGCCCGGCCTACAGCATGTGTTTAAGACCTAAGTTTTGAAGTCCAACAAACCTGTGTTTGAGTGCTAACACCTTGTGTACAAAACTTAGATAAAAAATTGAAGCTTCCAACCTTAGTTTCCACATTAAATGGGGATAATAGTTTCTAGCCTCATAAAGCTATCAGGAGGATAAAATAAAATGCTTGATAGAGGGCTCAAAAATTGGTATTATTGTTACTATTAAATTGTAATTATTTACAATGTAATTTAATAGATGCAAAGTGTATGAAATGGGGTATTATTTAATATGTTTTATGAAGTACTCTCTGAATTTGAAAATCAAATGAGAAATACTTTCCATTTATTTATATAATATATAGGTTCTCAGTTCCCAACAACTAGTTTTAATATTTTATTAAATTTAGAATTGATAATGAAATAAAAGTAAGTTGTCAACCTACCACCATTAACAAGTGTCCCAAATTTCCAATCTGAAGAGTAGAACAAGATTAAGAATGACATTAATACAGTCATTCTCCAGTCCCACTAATTTCTTCTCTTTTAGAACTATAAAGATTTTCAGAAAGAAAGTATTTTTTAAAACCCAATGGAACAGAATCCTGCCCCAAAACCAGAGAAATAGTCCAAGCACCTGGTCTGGTGGCCAGAAAAGCCTAAGCAACTTTTCAATTTTGTTTCTACTGAATAAATGTTACTAATGTGCCTTACATAGGTTTTTTGTTTTTTGTTTTTTTTTTTGAGATGGAGTCTCGCTCTGTTGCCAGGCTGGAGTATAGTAGCGCGATCTCTGCTCACTACAACCTCTGCCTCCCAGGTTCAAGTGATTCTCCTGCCTCACCCTCCTGAGTAGCTGGAACTACAGGCACACACCACCACATCCAGCTAATTTTTGTATTTTTAGTAGAGACGGGTTTCAGCATGTTGGCCAGGGTGGTCTCAATCTCTTGACCTCATTATCCGCCCTCCTCAGACTCCCAAAGGCTGGGATTACAGGCGTGAGCTACCATGCCCAGCTGAGCAAGAAATCTTTTTAAGTAATTAAAGGAGGATCTTATTCATGTACTCCAAGAATGTTATCAGGTGCTTTTTTTCTCTACCTGCTTTTAGTTCTTGGTACCCAAGAGGATATATGCAGAAGATACTGAAGCACCACCCCCAAACACACATACTCCCAAATAAAAAGAAATATTAAGCCTGGATTCCCTAACATTAAATTTACTGGAAACTTTACAAAAGGGGAATACAAGAAATTAAAGCAGTCACTAGTTGCACACATTAATCAATTCCCTTACTTGATTCTTATAAATTCGGTTCAACAGGCTTTCTGTGTTATTTCTAAGCACAAAGCCAACAATATAGTTCCTTACCTTTCCATTAGCTTCTCTTTATCCCAATTGAAGTGGCTAAGGAGTATTCTTGTGATAGTTGCTGGATTCTAAAGAAGGAGGGGAAAAAAAGTCATTTTAAGGTAATAACACTTCCATTGACATTTAGTGAACTCCTAGGTTGAAGTTAAATTTCCATAATACTCTACCCAAATTTCCATCCCTAGTGTATTTCTTTATTCCTCTAAGGAAATATATATTAATGATAAGATCAAGACTATTAAAACATAGTCTGCCACACTACTATGTCATGTTTCTTTAGGATTCAAAATAAGCCAAAAAGAAATTAAACAGAAAGTAAGTTAGGCGCTGTCTTAATCGCAAAAAAAAATAATTTCAACAGACCGCCACATCAGCACACTAAATGTAATCAAGAAAATTTTTAAAAGAAAATTTTTAAAAGAAAATTTCCAACACTCAGACACGATCGCATGCGCCTATAGTCCTAGCCACTTGGGAGGCTGAGGCAGGAGGATCTCAGGCCCCAGAGTTCGAGTCCAGCCTGGGCAACATAGTTAGACCCAGTCTCTTAAAAAAAAAAAAATCATTTAATACCTTATGCACTGAATAGTTCAAATGCGTTCAAATCACTTTTAAGTTAGAAGGATACTTCACAGATACTTAAGCAAAATTTAAAAATACTGTACCACATAGTAGTTTACAAGGTAAACTTTTAGGCTGCTATTTCAAGAAGGAAAAGTTACCACTATGAAGTAAAACAAAACCAAAGTTTACTGCCTTTTCATTCAATGCTGTCACAGATATCTCCATTTCCCATAAAACTAGTGAGCTTACTATTTGTGTACAAATTTTAACTCAAAATGCAATGGGGCCTAAGAAATCAGCAAGGCCTGACTCAAAGATACGAGAGCTAGTTACAATAGCAGAAGGGGACCCAAACATGGGTCTGCTTATTTGTGTCTCATATGTAATTTTACTACATCAAATAACCTTTCAAAAAAGATCTCTGTGGACTAAAACCACTTTACTTCACCACAGGCGGGCCATAGTTAGCTACAGATTTAAAGTAAACTAGTATAAAAATAGTGCCATGAAATAAATGTATGTCAATTGTTTTCAACAGTACCATTTGTTACAGAAAAATTTACACACATGCATACTCCTCTCCAAAAGCCAAAGATACGGATACTCACTTACTCACCTTAGTACATTTTGCTAATCTATCTAGGTACTCCTTACTTCTTTGGATTCACACTCCCCTACGAATCTGTCTTTAACAGAGCACTGCAGAGAGACGCCACCCATCTATAAGAGTTAAGATGTGAAAAGAAATATTTTAACTGATCCTAAGATATACATATATTTGTAGAGAATACAGAGACACTGTCATCTCCAGCTTTCTTAGAAATGTGATCTAAAACTTTTTTTTTAAAAGAACTGAGTTCAGTAAGTTTTAACAAGAGGATTTGCCCACAACTGAAATAAAGTCACTAATTAAGATTTAGCTGTATGTAAAATAAGAGCAATAATCCATCAATCGAGAGACTTAAGTCTCCTGTCATTAACTAAAATTGCATGACTACAACTTTGTGGCATCCAGTACACTATATTTTCTACCACTAGATAGGGTGTTTGGGGTAAAATATTTCAGGAATTGTTAAGAGCCTCAACTTGCAAAAAGGGAGAAAAGAGAGGGGAGGGAGTATAACTTGATGTTGCTAGTGCCAAATATTGGTTCTATCCACAAGTTCCCAAACCTGTTATTGGTTTATCAAAAGTAACTATGGTAAGTTTTGTTAAAACAGATTCCTAGTTTCCACCACCATACTTTTATTTAATACGGTTAGGGCAAAGGCTCCCTAAATGTGCTCAATGCCATGTGAGGCATGACAGGTAGGAGACAGAAACTATAATTCCATGCTTCCGGCTAGGGGAATAAAGAAGGCCCCTGGGAGCTGAAGAATATGGGTGAAATCACTGATGATAAGAGACAGAAAAGTAGATCCCTAAGTCTGTGGGCCCAGCTGCGAGCTATCTATATATACGCGGAACAGATCCAAGGAAGTGTAAGGTAGGCTTTCACAATAGAACTAGGATATAAATCACTGCTCAAATGCTAGATCAACCAAAGTGGGAATGGGAGGGGCAAATGCAAACAACATGGCAAAGACTTTGAAAACTGAACAGATAATGGAACCACTGCCTATATAAGATAAGAGAATTTGCAGGTATAAACTAACTACGTTGATTTGTCTACTAAAACAAACAAATCTTCAACTTTCTCTACAGCATTTCAACAGGACTCAGAATCTCACAATATTCAAAATGTCTGGGATAGAATATAAACTACCAAACACAGCAAATACAAAAACAAAAAACTGACCACTTCTTAAAGCAGAAGGTAATCAACAGATGCTGACTTCTATCTAGATGATCCACATATCACAATTATCAGAGACTTTTAAAGCAGTTACTTTATTTTTATTTTTTATTTTTCGAGATGGAGTTTTGCTCTTGTTGACCAGGCTGGAGCGCAATGGCACAATCCTGGCTCCCACAACCTCCGCCTCCTGGGTTCAAGCAGTTCTCCTGCCTCAGCCTCCCAAGTAGCTGGAATTACAGGCATGCGCCACCATTCCTGGCTAAATTTTTTGTATTTTTAGTAGAGACAGGGTTTCTCCATGTTGGTCAGGCTGGTCTTGAACTCCTGACCTCAGGTGATCTACCCACCTCGGCCTCCCAAAGTGCTGGGATTACAGACCAGCAGTTATTTTTTCTTTTTTTTGAGGCGGAGTCTTGCTCTGTCACCCGGGCTGGGGTGCGGTGGCCGGATCTCAGCTCACTGCAAGCTCCGCCTCCCGGATTTACGCCATTCTCCTGCCTCAGCCTCCCGAGTAGCTGGGACTACAGGCGCCCGCCACCTCGCCCGGCTAGTTTTTTGTATTTTTAGTAGAGACAGGGTTTCACCGTGTTAGCCAGGATGGTCTCCATCTCCTGACCTCGTGATCCACCCGTCTCGGCCTCCCAAAGTGCTGGGATTACAGGCTTGAGCCACCGTGCCCGGCCCAGACCAGCAGTTACTAAAACCACGATCCATGAGGTAAAAGATGAACACCTTAAAACAAATATGCAATTATCTTTTCTGTTGTTTTTTTGATGGAGTCTTGTTCTGTCATTCAGGCTGGACTGCAGTGGTGCGATCTAGGCTGACTGCACCCTCCGCCTCCCCGGTTCAAGCAATTCTCCTGCCTCAGCCTCCCAAGTGGCCAGGATTACAGGTGCATACCACCACGCCTAGCTAATTACTTTTTTATTTTTAGTAGAGGGTGAAACCCCCTCTACTGGTCTCAAACTCCTGACCTCAAATGATCCACCCACCTTGGCTTCCCAAAGTGCTGGAATTACAAGCATGAGCCATTATGCCTGGCCAAAATTCTCCTTTATTTTTTTTTGAGACAAGGTCTTGCTTTGTTGTCCAGGATGGAGTGCACTGGTGCAATCTCAGCTCACTGCAGCCTCAACCTCTTGGTTCAGGTGATTCTATCAACTCAGCCTCCTGAGCAGGTGAACTACAGGCAAGCGCCACCATGCCCAGCTAGTATTTTGTCTTTTAGTAGACAGGGTTTTGCTATGTTGCCCAAGCTGGTCTCGAACTCCCAGACTCAAATGATCCTTCCACCTTGGCCTCCCAAAGTGCTGGGATTACAGGTATAAGCCACAAAGCCCGGTCTGAAATTCTCAAAAACGAAAGAGTTTACTATTTTTTAAAAAAATGGAAATTTCAGAACTCACTCACTGGACTGGCTCACTATCAGAAAGAAGATGACAGAAGAGTCAGTGAACTTGAAGACATGGCAACAGAAATTATCCAATCTTAACAAAAGAGAGAAGAAATATTTTTTAAAAAATGAACAATCTCTCAGGGCCTATAGGATATCAAAAGGTATCAAGCTAGAATTCCATATTCACTAAAAGTATAGTTCACAAATGAAGACAAAGACATTATCAGACAAAAAAGCCAAAAACAGGTTAGGTGCAGTGGCTCACACCTCTAATTTCAGTGCTTTGGGACACTGAGGCAGGAGGATCACTTGAGCCCAGGAGTTTGAGACCAGCCTGAGCAACATGGTAAGACCCTGCCTCTACAAAAACTACAAAAAATTGGCTGGGTGTGGTGGCATACGCCTATAGTCCCACTAACTGAGGAGGCTGAGGCGGGAGGATCATTTGAACCTGGGAGGTTGAGGCTGCAATGAGCTGTGATCACACCATTGCACTCCAGCCTGAGCAACAAGGCAAGACTCTGTCTTAGAGACAGACAGAGAGACACAGAGACGAGAGAGACACAGAGACACGAAAGAGAGAGAGAGAGATTGAAACCTGCTCTAAAAGAAAAGTTGTAAGAAATTATTTGGGTGGAAGGGAAATGATACGGGTGTAAGTATAATATTTAAAAAATTTCAAATAATCCAAAAGGCAGAAAAGGAGGAACAAAGAGAAAAGTAATTTTAAAAGGCCTAAATCTAACCATGTAAATAATTACATCAAGTATAAATGTAACCAAAACAAACAAACATTTAAAAGGCAGGGCAACCACTCAGATTTTTTTTTTAAAAAGGGCAAAACTATATGCTGTCCATAACAGCTCAGTTTTCAATGTAAGGATTGATATATACAGATTAAAAGTAAAAAGATGGGAAAAGATGTATCATGCAAACACTAATCACATGAGGGCTACAGTGGCTATATTTCTATCAGGCAAAGCAAACTCCAGAACAAGGAAAATTAGCAGTAATAACTTCAAAATAAAGAAAAAAGTAATAGAAATCAAATAGATGATTCCACAATTATACTTAAGAGATTTCAACACTCCTCTCTCAGTAATCCACTGAATACTATGTAGACAGCCTACTTTCAAATTAAACCATCTTTTGTTAAATCCAAGCTTGAAAGAGGAAATCTCAAAGAAAATTAGAAAATATGTCGAACTAGACAAAAATGAAGATACAACATATCAAAGTTGTGGGACATAACAGTGTTTAGAAGAAAATTTATCACATTAAATGCTTATATAAGAAAATCAGAAAGATCTCAAACACTTCAGGAAGAAAAAGAAAAACACAAAGTAAGCAGAAGAAACGGAATAAAGAGAAGTCAATGAAAAACAAAAAAAAAAAACCCACAACGAGAAACAAAACCAAAAGCTAGTACTAAAGATCAATGAAACTAATGAAACTCTACCTAGGACGATAAGCAAATACTACAAACTCTTTGCCCATTAAATTCATCAATTCAATAAAACAGGCCAACTTCTCAAAGACACAAACTACTAAACCTCACTAAACAAGAAACAGGTAACACAAATGCTCCTATTACTGATTAAGCAAACTGAATATGTAATTAACTCTCTTCAACAAAGAAAACTCATGGACTAAAAATGGTATCACTGGTAAATTCCACTAATCATTCAAGGAAGAAAAAACAAACTCTACACAACTCTTTCAAAAACCAGAAGAGGGACCACTTCCCAATTCCTATAAGATCACACTGATATCAAAATCCAAAAGAGACATTTCAAGAAAATTACTGTATGAAAAAAGATGTAAAAATCCTCAGCAAACTATTAGGAAATGCAATCTAGCAATATATAAAAAGGATAATTACACTACAACCAAGTGGGGTTCATCCCAGGATTGCAGGGATAATTTTAAACATTCAAACTTCAGTTTAATTACCACACTAAAAGCCTAATGAAGAAAAGTCATAGGACAGGATATAAAGCATTTGACAAAATTCAACATCCACTATTATAAAAATCTCTCAGCAAACTAGGAATAGAAGAGGCACTTCTAGGCCAGGTGCCAAGTCACTCTTAGTCAACTCTGTACTAGAGTCTTACAAATACAATATGGCAAGAAGAAGAAATAAAAGAAATAGGAAAGGAAAAAAGCTGTTTCTAGTCAGATGACTATGTATGTGGCTATGCAGAAAATCCCATTAATGTACAAAAAATTCCTAGAAGAAATGAGTTTAGCAAAGTCCAAGGCCAATATAAAAAGATTAGCTGGGCCGGGCACGGTGGTTCATGCCTGTAATCGTAGCACTTAGAGAGGACAAGGTGTGTGGATCACCTGAGCTCAGGAGTTCAAGACCAGCCTGGCCAACATGATGAAACTGCATTTCTTCTAAAAATACAAATAATTAGCTGGGCATGGTGGTGGATGCCTGTAATCCCAGCTACTCGGGAGGCTGAGGCAGGAGAATCACTTGAACCTGGGAGGCGGAGGTTACAGTGAGCCGAGGTGGCGCCAGTGCACTCCAGCCTGGGCAACAAGAGCGAAACTCCATCTCAAAAAAAAAAAAGAAAGAGGCCAGGCGTGGTGGCTCAAGCCTGTAATCCCAGCGCTTTGGGAGGCCAAGACGGGTGGATCACGAGGTCAGGAGATCGAGACCATCCTGGCTAACACGGTGAAACCCCGTCTCTACTAAAAAATACAAAAAACTAGCCGGGCGATTTGGTGGGCGCCTGTAGTCCCAGCTACTCGGGAGGCTGAGGCAGGAGAATGGCGTAAACCCGGGAGGCCGAGCTTGCAGTGAGCTGAGATCCGGCCACTGCACTCCAACTCCAGCTCGGGTGACAGAGTGAGACTCCGCCTCAAAAAAGAAAAAAAAAAGAAAGAAAGAAAGAAAGAAAAGATCAGCTATATTTTTACATACTAGCAATGACTAACTGAAGATCAAAAAAAATTCAAAGTGCCACTTACAACAGCACCCGAAACCTCAAATACGTAGGTATAAATTTAGTGTGTGAAGAAACGTGTACACTGAAAACTGCAAAATACTGATGAAAGAAATTTTAGTAAGACTTAAATAATGGAGAGACATGTCATCCAATTGGAAAACAACATAGTTAAAATGTTAATTCTTCCCAAACTGACCTATAGATTCTACTCAATGCCAATCAAACTCCAAATATTTTTTGATAAATATCAAAGTGATTCTAAATTTTATATGGAATACCAAGGAAACTAGAATGGCCAAATTTGAAAATTTTGAAAAATTGTAAAACAGAACACCTGATTTCAAAACATAACTATGAGGTTACAGTATTGGCAAAAAGATATACAGATCAAAAGAATGGAATGGAGACCCATATAAATAGAGCAAAACTGATCTTTTACAAAAGTGATAAAACAATTCAACAGAGAAAAGGTCTTTTTTTTTTTTTTTTGAGTTGCAGAGTCTCACTCTGTCAGCCAGGTTGGAGTGCAGTGGTGCGAACTCGGCTCACTGCAAGCTCTGCCTCCCAGGTTCACATCATTCTGCTGCCTCAGCCTCCCTAGCAGCTGGAACTACCACACCCGGCTAATTTTTTTTTCTTTGAGACGGAGTCTTGCTCTGTAGCCCAGGCTGGAGTGTAGGGATGCAATTTCGGCTCACTGTAAGCTCCGCCTCCCGGGTTCATGCCATTCTCCTGCCTCAGCCTCTGGAGTAGCTGGGACCACAGGCGCAGGCCATCACGTCCAGCTAATTTTTTGTATGTTCTCTAGTAGAGATGGGGTTTCACCATGTTAGCCAGGATGGTCTCGATCTCCTGACCTCGTGATCTGTCCCCATCGGCCTCCCAAAGTGCTGGGTAGTACTGGAATAATTAAGATGTACATACTTTTAAAATGTACTTTAGCTCACATTTAATACAAAATTATTAACGGATCAGACCCAAATGTAAATCAGACTATAAAACAGAGAAAATGTTTGTGACCTTGAGTTACACAAATAGTTCATACATACATCAAAAGCACAATCCCTAAGAGAAAACAGATACACTGAAATCCATCAAAAGTAAAAGATACTGTTAAGAGAATACAAGATATACCACAGACTAGAAGATATCTGCAAATTACATTTCTGATGAAAAATTTGTACCTAGAATAATTTTTTAAAAATCTAAAAACCTAACAATAAGAAAATAAAAGCCCATTTTAAAAGTGGATTTACGATTCAATTTAAATGACACTGTGGAAAGGCAAAATTGCAGGGCTCAGGCCAGAAGAGGTGGGAGATGCCTGTAGTCCCATCTACTCGGGAGGCTGAGGCAGGAGGATCACTTGAGCTAAGGAGTTCAAAGATGTAATGTGCTAGGATCCCATCTGCGAATAGTCACTGCGCTCTAGCCTGGACAACATAGTGAGGCCTCATCTCTCTTAAAAAAAAAAAAAAAAAAAAAGGTGGGGCTGGGGTGGGGGATTGGTGTCACACCTGTAATCCTAACACTTTGGGAGGCCAAGGCAGGAGGACTGCTTGAGCTGAAGAGTTTCAGACTAGCCTGGGCAACAAAGCAAGACCTCTACTAAAATTTTTTAAAAAATTATCCAGGCATGATGACACACATGCCTATAGTCCCAGCTACTCTAGAGACTGAGGTGAACAGGATCCCTTGAGCCCAGGAGCACAAGGCTGTAGTGACCTATGATCGCATCACTGCATTTCAGCCTGGGCGAAAGACCCTGTCTTAAATGAATGAGTGAAAATAAATAGAAATAAGTAAGGATAGGGTACAAATCCAGAGCTGCCAAGTATTAAGGGTTGGGGAGGGTCTGACTAAACAATGGGGTAGAAAGAAATCTGAGGGGTGATGGTGAGGGAAAACTGTTTTGTAAATTAACTATTGTGGTGCTTATACAATTTGAGGCATTTATCAAAACTCAGAGAACTGTATGCTCCAGTGTAAATTTTATTGTATGAAACTTAAAACATAAAGTATTCAACTATAAAAGTAATCTAGCCTGCATTGGAGCACCTGTAGTGAAGTTCTTTTAAAAAGAACAATGTGGGCCAGGCGTGGTAGCTCACACCTATAATCCCAGCACTTTGGGAGGCCAAGGCAGGTGATCACTTGAAGGCTGACCAACATGATGAAACCTTGTCTCTACTAAAAATACAAACATTAGCCGGGAGTGGGGATCCACGCCTGTGGTCCCAGCCACTTGGGAGGTTGAGGCATGAGAATCACCTGAACCTGGGAAGTGGAGGTTGCAGTGAGCTGAGATCAGGCCACTGCACTCCAACCTGGGCGACAGAGCAAGACTCAGTCTCAAAAAAAAAAAAAAAAAAGAGCGGGGAGTGGGGAGGCCAAGCACAGTGGCTCACATCTGTAATCCCAGCACTTTGGGAGGCCGAGGCGGGTGGATCACCTAAAGTCAGGAGTTTGAGACCAGCCTGACCAATATGGTGAAACCTCATCTCTACTAAAAATACAAAAATTAGCCAGGTATTTAGTCCCAGCTACTCGGGAGGCCGAGACAGGAGAATTCCTTGAACCCGGGATGCCGAGGTTGCAGTTAGCCAAGATCGCACCGCTACACTCCAGCCTGGGAGACAGAGACTCCGTCTCAAAAAAAAAAAAAAAGAACAATGAAAGTAAAAGGGAATGCTGAACAGGAAAACACAGATTTGAAATTACTTAGTGCCAAGCACAATGCCAGATACTTTAGATATGTTTCATTTAATCCTCACATCAATATTTTATGCAAGTTAGATATGAGTTACATTTTACAGATGAGGTTACAGAGGTTAAGTGTCTTGGTCCAAGATAAAATAGGTTAATAGGATTTGAATATATGGAAAGATTATTTTTTAATTTGTGATTATAGCACCACTCGCTGCAAGGACTTGTCAAAGGAGAAAAATTCACTTCGGTGTGCCACCAAAACTGATAGTTTAGTGAAAAGCCAATTCAAGTTCTTGGCTGAAATAAAGAACTCTTCATCCTTTTTAGAGGATATAAACAAACCAAACAGCAGTTTGGGTAAAATCACTATAATCAGAAAACTAGTACTATTACTAGCAGCAGTACATTTTAACTTTTAGGACAATAAAACAATCTAAAACCTTATATCTTGTCTAGTTATAACTCTAAATCATTACCACCTACCCCTGTCCATTCTGGTTACATATAAGAATCTCCTGAGGAACTTTAAAAATAACATTAATTGGGCTTTGCCCCCAGCAATTCTGATTCAACTGTCAGGGGTAGAATATGAGTATATATATTTTTATCCAACATTTTTATCTTAAGGTCCCCAGATGATCCTCACATGCAGCCAGAACTGGGAACTACTGCTCTAAACAATTTCCCGCTACAGAAGCTATAAAAAAGTACATCTGTAGATGAATGTGGCAGTACAGTATTTTAGTAATCTGAAGAAAATAACATTCCAGGCTCAGAGCAGCTGTATTTACTTTGAAGTTTTGCATTTTGAAAAAGTTGATTAGTAAGTCTGATTATGTCAACTGTCCCAGCTAAAGCTTTAACATCAATTGCACCATCATCCCCTATCCTTTGATCAAGTGGTTCTCAATTTTAGTAGCACATAAGAATCAATTTTAGTAGCACACAAGAAGCTCTTGTTATTTATTTATTTATTTTTATTTAAAGACAGGATCGTGCTGTGTTGCCCAGGCTGATCTCAAATTCCTGGGCTCAAGCAATCCTCCAGCTTCAGCCTCCCAAAGCACTGGGATTATAGAATGAGCCACTATGCACAGCCATCTAGGAAGCTTTTAAACAAGCCACACACTCCAGGCCAAATATATCAGAATATGGGAGGAGTGAGGACGAAGGCTGAGGGGGAGACCTGGGCATTACCATTTTCAAAAACTCCCAAGAGATTCCAATAAGCAGTCAAGGTGGAGAACCACAATCTGGATGCACACATGTGTGCAGACAGGACCACATTCAAGAGTGTGACAAACTCTCCAGGTAGAATCACAACCAAAGGCAGGCACGGTGGCTCACGCCTGTAATCCCAGCACTTTGGGAGGCCAAGGCAAGTGGATCACTTGAGGTCAGAGTTTGAGACTAGCCTGGCCAACATGGCAAAACCCCATCTCTACCAAAAATATGCAAATATTAGCCAGGCATGGTGGTGTGCACCTGTAGTCCCAGCTACTTGGGAGGCTGAGGCAAGAGAAACACTTGAACCCAGGAGGCAGAGGTTGCAGTGAGCTGACATCATGCCACTGCACTCCAGCCTGGGTGACAGAGCAAGACTTCATTTCAAAAAATACATACATATGTACATACATATATACATACATACACAATCACAACCAAATTGCTGAATGACATTCCTATATTTAGCAGAGTGGGAGGCAACTACTTTTTCAAAAATCTCAAGAGACAACCTTCTTATTTTAGGATAAAGCCAAGTAAAAAAAAAAAAAAACTTTTTTTATTCCAGTTTACATACACAGAACACCTCCAAATCCCACCTTTTTATTATTTCAGAATTTGATCTGAAAGAGAATTAATTAGGTTAGAGGTACCACCTTAAAACTCAGTTTTAAGATTTTACTACAGAAGCATGGGCTCATGTTTTCATAAAATCTACAAGTTCCTCAAATGAGCTGCTTATGGGTCCAAAATTTAAAGAGTATTTTTTAATACTTTTTAAACAATATTAGAAACTCAAAAGGCACAAAGTATAAAAACATCTGTATTCTAAGGAATATTTATAAACTCTACAACAAAAATAAGCAAGCATACCCACCCATAAAAGAAAATAATCCAACAAAAATGGACAGTGCTTCAATTTGCATATTACAATTGGTTGAAAAACACGAAAATATCCAATTTCCTTAATACAATGAATGCTTTAAATCTTCCACAATGACTAAATTCTTAAAAACTGATACTATCGGCGGGGCACGGTGGCTCACACCTGTAATACCAGTACTTTGGAAGGCCAAGAAGGGCGGATCATGAGGTCAGGAGTTCAAGACCAGCCTGGCCAATATGGTGAAACCCCATCTCTACTAAAAACACAAAAATGACCCAGCATGATGGCGCAAGCCTGTAATCCCAGCTACTCGGGAGGCTGAGGAAGGAGAACTGCTTGAATTTGGGAGGTGGAGGGTGCAGTGAGCAAAGATCATGCCATTGCACTCCAGCTCTGGACAACAGAGCAAGACCCCGTCTCAGGGTTAAAAAAAAAAAGACACTATCCAGTGACAAAGGTAAGAGAAATAGGTCATAATTTGTTGGTGAGATGGCAAATCTGGTCAAACCTTTTCTGAGGGTAGTTTGGCAGAAGATCAAAATTTTAAATGCCCATGAACTAGGACCTAGAAATACCCATCCTAGGAACCTACTCAACAGAAATACCAAGTATAGAAGTATAAGAATTTTCACATTCACATTATTTGGGAAAGCATTTTCCCATTTATACATTTTTTCAAGAGGAGACTGCCTATAAATTATGCTATATTCATACTTGAAATATTATGTAGCCATTAAAAAATTAAACTGAGCTGTATGCACTGCCATGGAAGGTTATTCATGAGATGCCACTGAGTGGAAAAAAAAAACAAGCCACTGAGTAGTGCACAATATTCCATTTTTGTGTTAAAAAAGTAAATTTCTATGATATAGTAATATTCAAATAGAAAGTTCATATAAATAGAAATTTAAACTATTACCTTTATTTATGATAACTAGAAACACTATAGGCTTTGCTACTCAAAGTGTGGTTCACAAAATTACAATCACCTGAGTTTGTTAGAAATGTAGAATCCTAGGTCCCAACCACCATCTACTGAATCTTCACTTCAAACAGACCCTCAAGTGTTCGAGAGGTGATCTGTATGCATGTTAAAGTTTGAGGAGCACTGATATAAGCTACAGAAAGTAATGCTCTTGAGAGTTGGTTAAATTGCAACTGTAAATGGTTTCATTTCCAAATTCTCCTCCGATATGATTAAAAACTTGATGCCTTCTAAGAAACTATCATGTGTAATTCAGGTATAGTTTTTCTTCCCTTTAAAGGTATAGGTCTCTTGAGGGCTTTATATTTAGAGTCACTAAAAGGGTCAATATAATTAATGCTTACTCAATGACATAATAGAATAACTTCTTTATATATCTGAAGTTCAAGACAGAGGCAGGAAGCAGAGACATTCTAGGCAGACAGGGGCAGGTCCCCAGTGACACCCCAACTTCGAACCAAAAAGCCTGAAACCCATGGCCCAAAGTGAGAACTTCTGTCTGCTGATTCTCTCCCAATTGGTTCTTTCCAAATAATGTCTTTCTACCAATCAAATGTTGCCTTTTCCGAAACTACCAATGGCCACCCTACCCCTCATCCTGTGCAGATAAAGACAAAGGAGAGAAGCGGCTTGAGTGGAGAGAGTCCCTGGATTTCAGGAAAGATTACCTACCCATCCTGTCCCCTCTCTAGCTCCCCTCTCTGCTGAGAGCCATTTTCATCGCTAAAGAAAATTCTCCACCTCCACCATCCTTCAAGCGTCTGGCAGGACCTCATTCTTCTTGGACACCAGACAAGAGCTTGGGACCCACCAAGTGCAGGTACCCAAAAAAGGCTGTCTGGCTGGGCGCAGTGACTCACGCCTGTAATCCCAGCACTTTGGGAGGCCGAGGCGGGCAGATTAACCTGAGGTCAGGAGTTTGAGTCCAGTCTGGTCAACATGACAAAACCCCATCTCTACTAAAAATACAAAAATTAGTGGGGTGTGGTGGCGGGCACCTGTAATCCCAGCTATCTGGGAGACTGAGACAGGAGAATTGCTTGAACCCAGGAGACGGAGGTTGCAGTGAGCCAAGATCGTGCCATTGCACTCCAGCCTGTGCGACAAGGGCGAAACTCCATCTAAACAAACAAACAAACAAAAACGGCTGTCACACTGGCCCTTTGCCCTCACTAGTGGAGGGCAGCCACCCCACACAACAAGGCAAGGAGCCTACTGAGCTGATAACACACCACTGTCCACAGACGGTGGAGCTAAGATAGCATTGTAACATGCCCTCTGGGGCTTCAAGGGTTGCAGACACCCCAACTTGGGTGCCACCACAGGGGCCCACATGAAACTTCCTCCTGCCAGCACCCAAAGCAGCCAGACCTGCACTCACTTGCTCACATGCTCCCTCCCGCAAGGAGTTGAGGGCTGCGGGCAGAGTAAATGGGGCACCCCCATTACAAGTCCAAAGAAGGGGTCAAGAAAAATCCTGCATCACTTACAGTACCATCTACTAAATGTAAGAGTAGCATTTTGTCACCAAAGGAGGCTCTTGACTTTGATCAATCAGTATTTGGTGGAGGGAATAGAAACCACTAGATATTTTGAGCAAGGGGGAAATGAAAAGGAATTGGATGCTTAGTTATGGGAAAGAATGGAGGAATGGGGCCATAGAAATATGTCTCCAGGAGTGACTACCAGAATACTACAGAACTGAAATCATAAGAAGCCATCAATGGAACCATTAAATCCAAGAACATATGGCAGATAACTGTGATCCAAAGACTGGAAAGCTTGAATCAGGAAGTTGCCACTGTCACAACTGCCTCTGAATACCCAGGAAGATAGTGGATGTACACAATAAAATAGTCTAGCTGCTGCCTTAACCACAAAAGCCTCTTGAAAACTCAAGATGCTGGAGAAGAAATAATGCTATGCTGCATTTCTGCTACTGTTGGCAAAATCTCACTTCTTCATGACCCAGACCAGAAAAACGAAGAAAAAATAAACTCCCTTCAAATCTCCCACATATATATTCTAATTGTCATCAACTATTTTATATCTAGAACCCTAAATGCAAAATAGTATGAGAAATAGTTTTTGGCCTTCTAGACTACCTAGGACAGAGAACTTAGTGAGGCTGAGGGAGACAATCCACACAATCTCTAGATGGCTTAAAAGTATGTGCA
Organism: Colobus angolensis palliatus; assembly: GCF_000951035.1. Taxonomy (NCBI): domain Eukaryota; kingdom Metazoa; phylum Chordata; class Mammalia; order Primates; family Cercopithecidae; genus Colobus; species Colobus angolensis. The sequence goes on along the minus strand of NW_012117066.1, from coordinate 1,514,736 downwards.
TTTTAAAAGAATTTACAACTGAACACTAATCATCAAACTTTCCAGTTTTAAGTATTTATTTCTAAGCTATCTCAGGAGAAGGAAGGTAAACGAGAAAGTAAAAATATTGAGGATAATATTCTTGAGAGAACTCCCCCTTAAAGATGCTCCCCAGATTACTTCAGCAGGAATGTCATATCTTCATCACTCTTTTTTTTGAGACAGGGTCTGGCTTTGTTGCCCAGGCTGGAGTACAGTGGCAAGATCTTGGCTCCCTGCAACTTCTGCCTCCCTGGCTCAAGCAATCCTCTCACCTCAGCCTTCCAAGTAGCTGAGACTACAGGCACGTGCCACAATGTCAGGCTAATTTTTTTAATTTTTTTGTAGAGACAGGGTTTCACCATGTTGCCCTGGCTGGTCTGAAACTCTTGGGCTGAAGCAATCGGCCTGCCTCAGCCTCCCAAAGTGCTAGGATTACAGTCATGAGTGAGTGCCCAACCACTCATTACTCTTGGAAATTATTTAAAGCAAAATTTAACAATGACAAGTTTCAATTAACTATTGGCAATCCTATAAATACATGACAATTTGAAATTTTGCTGAGATATGCATTTGATTTAAATATGTAATCCTGATGCATCCAAACTTGTTAATAAATGTGCCTAGCCAATGACACATCTGGGCTTTGCTGTTCTTTGCACATTTAATTTATGAGGAAAACTACTTCCTTCTATGTCATCCCAAATATATCATAAATATTACACCTCTAGAAAACATCAAGAGTTTAATCAGTGTTTAATACAATGTTTCTATAAATAGAAGAAAGGATGTTATCACTATGTATGATCATTTGATGTTTTCCAAAAAAATTCAACCGCAAACCAAAGTGGGGGAGAGATAATGGAAGGATATATTTACATAAACAACAGAAACAATAGGTAAGATATCATTCAATATTATATCAAAAAAACAAACTCAAGACTTAAAATAGCAGTCTATGACTTTGCATCAAGAGACAAGTCGCTTCTAATATGTAACACCCTAGTTTTCAAACTTTTATCATTACCTGAAACCCCACTCAGGCAAGATGTTCTTGGGTTGCAGTCTCTTAACTGGCTATTCCTTATAGGGGCAAAAAAGCATTATTGATAAAAAGGGTACAAACTAAAGGTAGGGCCAAGAACCAGGTAACTTAAATTCCAAACTGTCCTGGCACAATGGGGCTAATGTCAACCATAAACATAGACCACCTCATGCTACTTTATTATTTTTGTGGTGATTCAGAATTGTGAGATGATTTAAGTTGCTTTGTAACCTTTCAGTTATTTGTTCACATTCTCACTACTGGGTTCCAACTGTTAAGCCCTAAGTATCAGCATTCCACATATCTATTGTGGCACATACTAAAATGTTCCACCAAACACACAAGCCAAAACATTTGCATGACTTCAATGTAACTCCACTTCTTTAACACAACCACTAGGTGGTCAACAAACCATCTAGAGACAGCATACAAAAATTTGATTTTTAACAGCATTTGAACCAGTACTTTCTCAAACCATGCAACTCAAAGCACTTATTGATAAGTGGTGGGATTCTGATTAGCAATTCAATGCTTCTTACTCATCCATACTATACATATGTATATACAGTAAATAAAATTTTGTTCAATAACGTAAGATTATTTGAAAACCATACTTCTAATTGTATTTTAAAAGAGTGGGGATTTAAATAAATTTGTCTCTTAAAAAGTGTTTTCTAACAAAAATTCCATTTTTGAAAAAAGCCATTGTAGGCTTCTTCAAAGCTAATGAAAGTCTTAAATCCAAATGATCTTGAATTAGACAAAAATATACCCCTGTATCCTTTAAGTTTTAAAACCAAGCAATTACAGGCCATGTAGATCTCCAGTACATTCTCTGTCAATTATTCTCAGAATACACAGCTCAATAATTACGAACCGTGACAAAGGAATACATAGTGTGCACCTCCTCCCATGAAGGCTGATAGTGAATATTTGGTCTAAGAACACGACTACATAAACCTTCTGACGGTATTTTAAAGAATGAAGGTATCATTAAATGTAGACCTTAGAGATTACATTAAATCACTTTTAAATTATTTTATTTAATATACATAAATAGTTTTGAAAGCTAATGGGTACTGCAAGATTTAACAGCCTTCTTTGCCATTCCTCAGTCACTACTCAGTCACATATCTCAGTCACTCATCCAATCCTCTGAGGTAACCATTTTAAACTCTTCTAGCTCTGTCTTCTAGTATTTACTTTTATCCTAAATAATAAGCTTATGTTCAAGGAGTTATTATTTTTCTATTTTAGATATTATCTGTAACCTTCCTGATGTGAAAGATGAGTATTTAGCACTGCTACATGCACCCCTCAATCTTTCTTCCATAACTTATCATTATTTTAAGTTATATCCATTGTTTTTAACATTCAACTAATAGGAATTCCAAAAGAAGAGGAGAGGGAAGGAAATTAGCAAAGCAGTAATAAAAGTTAATTCCCCAAAGCTTTATAAGGACACAAGTCTTCCAGTTTAAAGGGTCCACTAAAGATCCATCGCAATGGATCAGAAGATTAACACTTACACATCTCTTCAGAATGCCACAGAAAAGGCTGAAATCTTTTTTTTTTTTTTTTTT
>NW_012117066.1:1485393-1511725 GCF_000951035.1 Colobus angolensis palliatus | reverse complement strand
CTAGCCGGGCGTGGTGGCGGGCGCCTGTAGTCAGTCCCAGCTACTCGGGAGGCTGAGGCAGGAGAATGGCGTAAACCTGGGAGGCGGAGCTTGCAATGAGCTGAGATTCGGCCACTGCACTCCAGCCTGGGCGACAGAGCGAGACTCCGTCTCAAAAAAAAAAAGAAAAAGAAAAAAGTCATGAAGTGGTTCACACCTGTAATCTTATCCTAGCACTTTGGGAGGCTGAGGCGGGCGGATCACGAGGCCAACAGATAGAGATCATCCTGGCCAACACAGTGAAACCCCATGTCTATTAAAAATACAAAATTAGCTGGGCATGGCGGTGCACGCCTGTAGTCCCAGCTACTCGGGTGGCTGAGGCAGGAGAATCGCCTGAACAAGGGAGGCGGAGGTTGCAGTGAGCCAAGATCGCACCACTGCACTCCAGCCTGGCAACAGAGCGAGACTCTATCTCAAAAAAAAAAAAAAATGACAACCAAACTACTACCAGTCTTGTCACCAACAGTGAATGCAGAAGGCAATGTCTTGCATAAACATTCCAATCTAGAGTTTCCAACCTAGTCAATCTAGCAATCAAGTTTGAAGGAAAATTAAGCACATTATCAGAGCCACAGCAAGTAACAGCCTAAGAAAGTGTTATGTATCTAAGAATCAGAGGCTCCAACACAGGAGAAGAGTGATGCAAAGTCCATGGTTGAGAGCTATATGTAAGAGGCTTAGAGGGAAAGCCATCCTGATCACAAGAGCAAAATGAAGGGCTCCAAGGAGTATAAATAAACCCTAACCATCTTGCTACCAGAGTACTGTTCTTTGGAAGGTTCACAGCATTTGAAATTAGACCTGTTAAAAACAAAAAGTAACAGTAATCTTAATAAACTACTTGGAAGGTCATTGATATTTAGAAACCATAAAAATAAGCATTCAATGGTGTCACTTCAAAAATCAAGCTATAAGCAAATTAGTAAGATTTGGCTATAATCACAAAAGTATTTTGATAACATATAACTATAGCTGGCATAAAGTGGGGTTCTCCAGGATGGAGGAAAAAAAGGAAAGAGATAATGTCAAAAGGAAGAGACATTAAAGCTATAATTGTAATCATTATAAGACATAACATTTATATTTGCTACCACATGCATGTACTGTTTTTTCTTTCAAATAACAGACTGGAGAAAGAGCTACAATAATTATTTACATTAAATACCATTACTAGCTGGGCACAGTGGCTCATACCAACACTTTGGGAGGCCGAGGCAGGTGGATCACTTGAGATCAGAAGTTCGAGGCCAGACTGACCAACATGGTGAAACCCCATCTCTACTAAAAATACAAAAATTAGCCAAGTATGGTTGCATGCGCCTCCCAGCTACTCAGGAGGCTGAGGCAGGAGAATGGCTTGAACCCGGGAGGCAAAGGTCACAGTGAGCCGAGATCACACCACTGCACTCCAGCCTGGGTGACAGAGCAAGACTTCGTCTCAAAAAAAAAAAAAAAAAAATTATGAAAAGGTGCAAAGGATATAAAAAGGCAATTCAGAAAAATGTAAATTAAAACAACTAATATTTTCTTTACCTGATTAATAAAAATTTAAAGAATTCCCTTTTTTTTTTTTTTTTGAGACGGAGTCTCACTCTTGTTGCCCAGGCTGGAGGAGTACAGTGGCACGATCTTGGCTCCCTGCAACCTCTGCCTCCTGGGTTCAAGCCATTCTCCCGCCTCAGCCTCCCAGGTAGCTGGGATTTACAGGCATGTGCCACCACACCTGGCTAATTTTGTATTTTTAGTAGAGATAGGGTTTCGCCATGTTGGTCAGGCTGGTCTCGAACTCCTGACCTCGGGTGATCCACTGCCTCAGCCTCCCAAAGTGCGGGGATTACAAGCGTGAGCCACCATGCCGGACCAAGATTCTTAATTGTTGTCAGCAAGGGTATACAGAAAATAGTAGTTCACACACGTGTAAATACAAACTTGTAACTTTTGAAAACATTCAGCCTTCTTTACAAAAACTCTCTAAGGGAAGGGAAGAAGACACAAATATGAAGTGAATTAGATGTCCAACAATAGGAAAACTGATAAACTGATATGGTTATATTAGAAAATACCATACAATTTTTAAATCTATAGATTTAAAATTTCCTACTGCTGAAGGAAAAAATAGCAACTTGCAGAATAAGGTGGAATTGGAGCAGAAGTGAAAAAGCACAAATGTGCCTCATTTTTATTTTAAAACAAAACATTTTGGTTGCAGATTAAAGTCTATTGACATAAGAAAGCACCATTTTAAAAAGTCAAATCTTTCTGAGCAGTGATTTAGATCTAGTCAAGAAGTTCACATCTTCACCTCCTTAACACTCCCCTTTTGTGATCTATTAGTGGAGCATTAAATACCTAAATACATTTGGGAGAAGGTGCTAAATACCTTCAGTAGACTCAAAAACAGATAACTGAAAAGGTTTCCAAGACCAGCTGAAAAAAATCTTTAAAAATCCAAAACATTTTAACACTATTGATTTGAAACATTCCTACCATGGTATATTATGAAGCTTCACTTCCACATTCAAGAAACTAGATCTCCTCAATATAGTATATGGAATTTATAAAACTATTAACTAACATCAGCATTTGAGTCAGAATTTAGGCTGTGGTAAGATCTTAGGTTTTACAGCTAAGATTGCTGGCTGGAAAACCCAGCAATCTTTACTGGAAGAACAAATACACATTTTTATCTGACTTCATTTGGGAAGGCTTGAGAAGCACTCTACTAACCCATTCAGGAAAACACAGCCTCTTCAGAAGCATAACAGCATAGAAAATGATGCAAATATGTGCATCATTCCACTATAACTATAGCACTCGCTTTTCAGCCAATACTAGAATGACACATGCAACCTAACACTCAACCTTATAAGCCTTCCATTTCATCTTCAAGTGTTTACAATGTATGATTAAGTCTTAAACCTTGCCTGTAACTGATGTTTTAGGATTCGGTGTAAAAATGCTACTGCCCTCCCATCCTAACCCTGTTATTTTTTTTAAGCCAGAAATTGCTATTGTAACTGCTATCATTTAGCAAGTAAATTGATACAAATACTTAAGTAAATGGTACAAATATGTAAACAGAATTTCTTAATCGTCCTCATGGAAGTCAGCAAAATAACCGGAAGATTTAGATTATTTTCATCAAAATATTACAGAACCAGGAATATAAACATTAACACATTAATATACATACATAGCTCAATCTATCTTCTGTTTCTCCTCCCAGTTTACAAAATAGGATCCTTTATCATAGTTTCTGAAAATCAGCCAACTCCATCAATCAAATTAATACCATTAATATCCTCCATTTAATTATCTCTTCTATTATTCCACATCTTAAAGACAGTGGCAAATGCCATTTACTTTGTTGCCTAAGTGCCAAGCAGGCTTCTGGTTTAAAACATAATAATAAAATTGTGCCCTTTACAAGTATGTCACATTTGTCATGTCAGAACAAGCTTTCCCATAAAGATTTATAGGATAAATGATGTGCCCTTAAATAATGAGGTACTGGTTGCCAATGTCTGTGTGTATGTGTGTTTAATGGTCCTTTAATGACTTGTCTTTGGAATGATTCTGTCCTACCTTTGCTGCTGCAGCCCGCCTGTCCTTTGCATCACTGAATTCATACTTCTGGAAGTACCCAATATGCACTGTAACAGACAGATGGACAGATCAATGGGCCACAGCGGCAAAGGCCAAAGAGACACACTTGATAAAAATTAAAATCAAGGTATATAAAGGGGTGGGGAAAACCAGAAGAAAACACATCTATCTATATTCTATATTAAAATACCTGAACTTGGTATTTGCAACCATCCCATGCACATATCCAAATAAGTTATTCTTGATTATCACAACAGGCAAAATAAATCATTATTTTTAATACCAGTGACAGTTACAGATACAGCAGACACTTCTGTAACCAGGCCACACAGTTTCTTCAAATAGAGATTGCTCTTTGGTATATAAACTATCACATCCATAGAAGGCTTTCTGCACCAAAATTAAAATGGCAATTATTGCAAACAGGAAATTTCTACTGTGACACTAAGGTCCGTGTGCTTATATGTTTGTGTTTCAGCATGTTGCCATTCTATACTCCTGCCTTTATAAAAACAGTTGCTAGCACCACATCTAGATAAGACAATTTTGGGGGCTTAAAACAATATTTAACAGTATTATTTAGGTCAATTACCAAGCTATAACAGTAAGACATTTATATACAAAACTGCACAGTGGCTCAAGCTTGTAATCCCAACACTTTGGTAGGCTGAGGTGGGAGGACTGCTTGGAGCCAGGAGTTTGAGACCAGCCTAGGCAACAGACCCCATCTCTAAACAATATTTTTTTTAAATTAGGTGGGGTGATGTGTGCCTGTAGTCCCAGCTGCTCAGGAGGCTGAGGCGAAAGGATTGCTCGAGCCCAGGAGTTGAAGGCTGCAGTGAGCTGTGATCACACCACTGCACTCCAGCCTGGGTGACAGAAAAACAGTGTCTCTTTAGGAAAAAAATTGTAGGATATATTTTTGTATAATATATATATTTGTATATCATAGTTTATATATCATATATAGTTACATCTCAAGAAGCTTCTAAAAGCTATTTTTAAAAAACAAACCTTAAAACAATGTCTCAAAATTCTAGCTCAAGCCAGTATAAATATTGTGCTTTGACACAGAATTTTTTAACTGACATTAACCCATATACCCTGTCTGATCTGTCTTCACCAAGAGCTTACAATCATGAAAGAGCAATTTTAATTTAATCAAATGTTTTATTTTGCATGCATCTAAAATAAACTAGATCCATGCTACACGTTTAAGGAAGTTTCAGGAAACTTTTGTTTATAGGAGATCTAACCATTTGTCTATTCTTTTGTGTATAGGAGATCTAACCATTTGTATATTCTTTACTATTTTAACCCATCAAGAACATGGGCAAATAAAGAGACATGATAACCAAATGCAATCCATGATCCTTGACCGAAAGAAGAAAAACTATAAAAGACATATTGGACAAATGGGGAAAATTGAATTAGATTTTTTTTCTGTGACTTGAGATATACCATGAAATTAACTCTCAAAAGTAGTTCAGTGGTTTTGATTATATTCACAGAGTTGTGACATAGTTGTGTCAACCATTAATTTTAGAACATTTCATCACCCCTAAAAGAAACCCTATACTCATTAGCAGTCACTCCCCATTTCCCCCACTCAGCCTCTGACAACCACTGATCTACTTTCTATCTCTATAGATTTGCCAATTCAGGACATTTTGTATAAATGATATCACACAGTATGAGAGCTATCGTGACTGGTTAACTTCGCCACTTAGGCCTACAAGCTGAGAGCCTGTCATGAACACTGCCTAGGTCTGTTTTACTGAGGAAATGGAGAGCAACTATTAACTATTTACCAAGTTAGTTAAATGAAAGTTGCTTAAAGCTTCAACTATGCAATTACAATACTCACAGATGATGAAACAGAATTTATTAAAATCATATTACATACGAAGTCACAGAGCCGGTAAAAGGCAAAGCTGGAACTGAATGTGGTTCTAAATGATACCAAAGACTTAATCACCAAGTTTTTTTTTCCCCTAATAATCATTTCTCACTTGTATCTTGAATGCCTTCCCTCCTCCATTCCAGCCTTGCTAACCCATTTCTTTCACAAGTTATTCTAATGGATTACTCACTACTCTTCCAGTTTCCTAATCTCACCCTGTTCTCATTTATTTCCTATAGTACCAACAGAGCGGCCTTTTAAACTCTAATCCCTTATTAATTTAAAAGTTTAAAGTTGTTTCATATAGTCCTAGTGAATTAAGTCCATCGCAATAGCACTCACTATGCTAAAGGCTTTCATAAACTGATCACACGGCCTGTCTAGCACCAGGTCCTACCACTCTACTTCCCAGTAATTTCAGCAATATTCAATTCCTTATTGTTCATTCAACATACCAGAACTTCTTCCATTCCTCTTCCTCCTTTGTCTGGAATGCCACCTCTAACCCCATCTGCCTAGTAAGCTACTATTTATTTTTCAAGATTCAGCTTCCTTCCACTCCTACCAGCAAGTCAGTCCTCCCAGAGAACAGCATTAAATACTCCTTCTCGACCTTATGCTTCTACTGTGAAACATATCATCACATTGTACTTTATTTATAGATTATTTCTTAAAGAGTTATCCATTATCTGTATTCCCCCAGCAGTGTGGCAGCTAAAGAAATCTCAGCTGATAAAAATAAATCAAGTACTCAATTTACAAATGGTTCCCAATTAAACTGAAGCATTATTTTTAGGGACCCACTAACCTCAGAAATTTATAAAGTAACTATAATATGATATTTAGGATCTTATAAGAAATATAAAAATCAGGCTGGGAAAGGGTTCTGCATTTACGAGAAAAGTATTAAGACATCAACAATACTGTGAGGGAAGGAACCAGGTAGTTGAGGTATAAAGGCAGATATATGTGTTTTTTAAATCTTTTGTGCTTTTTGAATTTGAGCCAAGAAAATATATGTATGCATAGTCAAACAATAAAAAAATTTAAAATCCTTTTAAAAAGTTTATAAACAGTCACTCTTAGCACACTGAGACTGTTTCAACTTTAAAAAAAAAAAAATCTGAGGTTACGGAGAAGAGCTCAGTATACAACTTATTTCTATATTTTGTTTTGTACATAGAATGAAGAAAAACCTGATTCACAAAGATAAGTTTGCAACGCAATTTCAATATTCTTTGCTTAAAATGACCTAGAATCTTTAAAAAGGTAGTACGAAACATTTTATTCAGAGCTAACTAGTTAACTGTCTAGAAAGTGCTTTTATTTTTCTAAATTCTGAGTTGGAGGAAATACACAGAACTCAAAACTATTAATAAAATAGTAACATCAAGATGAATTACTTGGCCGGGTGCGGTGGCTCACGCCTGTAATCCCAGCATTTTGGGAGGCCAAGACGGGCGGATCACGAGGTCAGGAGATCGAGACCATCCTGGTTAACATGGTGAAACCCCATCTCTACTAAAAATACAAAAAAAAATTAGCCGAGCACGGTGGCGGGTGCCCGTAGTCCCAGCTACTCAGGAGGCTGAGGCAGGAGAATGGCATGAACTCGGGAGGTGGAGTGTGCAGTGAGTCGAGATCGCGCCACTGCACTCCAGCCTGGGCAACAGAGCGAGACTCCGTCTCAAAAAAAAAGATGAATTACTTATTAATTTGTTACTGCAAAACCCACCAACCCTTCAATATCTACAATGAGGGTATGAACAGATCTGCCTGGTATTTATTTAATTGAACAGGGTGTACATGTGCTGCTGTAGTGTTCTACCTTGTGTAACTTTGCCTGAAAAGACATGCACAGGCCTTGCTCCAAAATACCAGTGAAGAATAATCTTTCTAATCAACAATCCCTAAGAAGTAAACCCAGAATAAGCAGCAGCTTTATTCTGGGTTCTGACCCCCCAAAAAAAAGTTAGTCTGGATTAGGTTACTGCATTGCTAGTCTCCAATATGTTCAATAAGTCTTTAAAATTATAGAATGGCTATCATGAGAAGGATTAGAACCAGACAGGTTCAGGTAAAAAGCTACAGGAAGACAAAAATCAGAGTATGAAAGAACTCTAAATCAGAGCTGTTCAAATATTAAGTGTGCTCACTTCTGGAAGTGGCGTGAAGGTTTAGCCAGAGTAGACACTTAAGAATAGTCTACAGGACAACTTACCAGGGAGGTAGTACTTGATACGTGGTTGGCTAGGATAACCGTTAGGATCCTTCCAACCTTGTTAATCTGACTCTATGTGAATCAAAAACTGTGTTTACTGTGGTATGAATCAAAGATTAGGCAAGCTTACTGTTTCCTTAAATCTTCAAATATTGATTAATATTATACTTTCATTCCTAAGGGTGACTAGAAAACTTCTGTATATTTAAAAGTCCTACTTTCACCACTTTGGCTTTATAGCTGGGTAGAATGCAACATTATAATCAAGCTTCATACATTATCATATATCCTAAGGACCCAGCTATTATATTAATGCAATACGATTAGAGATTATTATTAAAAACAGATATTTTTAGGGCCAATGAAACGTAATTATTACATTTAAAAATTCTGTAACAAAACAGTGACTAAAATTATGTACATACGTTCTTTTCAAAGGAACATTTCCAAATTAAGTGACTAGTAATTTGAGCCTCACTCCCTAAGTTTCCCCCTTCATAAGAGGTGGTGAAGAGTAGGTTAAAAAGTAAACATATTTTCCCACATTTGAAGTTAAATGGCATTAGTAATAAGCTCACCCGAGAACTTTACTAAAGAACTATTTTCTTATTACCGAGCAAAATAAACTGGCTGTTCTCCCTTTAAAACAAGCATTTGTTATCTAGTGCGCCTCCATAACAGTTTCACGGTGCTATTCTTCCAGAATCTCTTGGTACTTCTTTCAGAAGAATGCTGGGTTTTGTGGACCACTAGTCTAAGTTTGTAACTTCATACATAAATCATGAACAAATTTTATGTAATATATATATTCTATTACTTTGGTCGAGTAGAATTATTTTTTATTAAACTTTGTGTTTTTAAATGCTAGAGTGGAAAACAGTAAATGTTGTAACAGCAATTTTGACTTGATATTTTCTTGAGGATGGTACATATGTAAGCTGTAAGGTCTTAAATGGGGTATGTAGTAGACTTCTGACTCTATTCCACTCTTTTTATCATTTATTTGGATTCAGAGGCCACAGCAATGAAGTCACAAGTCAGAGCCCACTGACTCAGCCTGTATAAGTCTGTCTTCTGGAGCACAGCAGGATGGAAAACGAGAGAATAGTTCCACAGAGGCAAACAGAAAATACCCAGCACACACAACAGTAACATTCAAACGTTTGTGTATATTTAATGATATAAAATACTGAGCTCCAACTCCAGCTATGAAAAGCTGGTTATTTAATTCCTCTATACCTCTAATTCCTTAATCACAAAATAGTAAAAATGTCACCTATTTCACGTAACAGTTTTGATAACTAAAGTTCCGTAAGACAACTGGTTAAGAGCAAAAAGTAGTTATGTTAGAGAATAAGGGAAGGGTTAATTCAGTGAATTCGGTAGAAGAGAAATGTGTACAATTCACAAAGGAAAAAAATAGGGATAGTACCAAGAATTATTTTTATCAATAATAAAATCAATCAGAAAATCCATTCTTATCTGACTTCTCAATGTCTATCAGCTATGTTCCAGGAACTTTGTGGGTACAATGGAAATACCAAAATTAATATACTGATCAAATCACCAAGAATTTCAGAGTCTATTTAGTAAGGGAATAAATGAGATAAGAGCTTTTTATTATAAAAGTATATACAAAATTCTGAGGCTCATAGGGAAAGATTCAAAGAAGAAACAATGTTTACAGTGGGTCCTTAAGTATGAATGGGTTTATGGGGGGGCGTAGGGGGAAAGCATTTGAAGCAAAGGAAAAAAACCTTACAAAGGCATACAGAAAATTTCCACAGGGAATATGATTATTATGCTATAATACAAGTAAGCATAAGGAAATGGCAGCTAAGGTAGATAGGGGCAAATTATGAAAAGCCTGATCTATCACGCTAATCTTTTCTTTTTCGAGACAAGAGTCTTGCTCTGTCATCCAGGCTGGAGTACACTGGCACGATCTCGGCTCACTGCAACCTCCGCCTCCCAGGTTCAAGCAATTCTCCTGCCTCAGCTTCCCGAGTAGCTAGGTTTACAGGAGCCCGCCACCACACCTGGCTAATTTTTGTACTTTTAGTAGAGACGGGGTTTCACCATGTTGGCCAGGCTGGTCTTGAACTCCTGACCTCAAGATCCACCTACCTCGGCCTCCCAAAGTGCTGGGATTACAGGTGTGAATAAATCTTTTATCCTAATCCGCACTGTTTAGTTACTGGGACTCAAAGGCTCAAAACATGTTTGGCTAAGTAGGTTCCTTTTAAGTTTCCTATCCTATTGGCTGGCCACATAACCACTCCTATCCCTGCTTCCTCTCCCACCCCTGCTTGTCATGAATGATAAAGATTTGATATGCTTCCTCAGACTATAGATTTAGGCCAAATATGAACATTTTTGAGACTACAGCACAGTGGTCAGTTTCCAACTTTTTGGCACTAAGGACTGGTTTCATGGAAGACAATTTTTCCATGAAATGGAGGGGGAGGGGAGTGGAGACAGACAATGACAACAATGAATATTCCACCTCAGATTATCGGGCATTAGATTCTCATAATAAGTGCCAACCTAGATCCCTCGAATGCACAATTTACAATAGGGTTTGCACTTCTATGAGAATCTAATGCCGTTGCCAATCTGACAGGAGGCAGAGCTCAGGTGGTAATGCTCGCTGGCTGCTCTACTACTGCTGTGCAGCCCAGTTCCTAATCAGGCCACAGCCTGGGGATTGGGAACCCCTGCTATAATAAACTGAGTAAGGTGACTAACTTGTAAAAGAAGGAGACTTCTTTTTTTTTTTTTTTTTTTTGAGGAGGAGACATTTCAGCATTCCCTGGAAAACATTCTTTTTTTTTTTTTTTTGCTAGAGATGGGGTCTCACTAAGTTGTCCAGGCTCGTCTCAAACTCCTTGGTTCAATCAATCCTCCTGCCTCAGTCTCCCAAAGTGCTGGGATTACAAGCATGAGCCACCGTACCTAGCCTCCCTGAAAAATCTGTGGTAACTACACGTATTACATTCACAAGGCTACAAAGGCTTCTTTTCCATTATTATCATCCTTTTCAGAGTTCTTTTCATTTTTCTGATTTTTTCCAAAGATAGCCTTCTAATAGCTTTTAACAGGACTCTACTTATCCACAAAGATCAATATTTTCATTTCCTAAAAACCAACTAGTTGCTTTAGAGGGCAAAGCTTTCCATAACCCACAGAGGTGCCAACATGTAACAAAAGTGAACCACACTAGGATTGACATTTTATAAAAATAACATTTCAAAAGACAAACTGGTAGTGTGCGGAATTTTAAGGTAACAGAATACGCTAAGATTCTCAACTGTGGAAACCTGCCCAGGGTAGGTCCAGAAACAAAACAAGTTCACAAGTCAAAAGCACACACAAATGTTTTTATTTTGAGACAACCACCATATTTCAGTATGCAGAAGTGCTTTATGCATACCTCCCGTTTTGTCACACAAGCAATTAAGATGTGTCCTTAAGAAATAAGACTTAGAAAACTAGTCATTTTTACTTCTTCATTTAGGATTAAGTGAAACCTATTTTTTTACTCTGAGTCAGTGATGGTGAAAAACATAGTGACTACTAGTATAGTTTGGTGCCACTGATATCTTTTGTACTAAGGTGCCAGTGGTTTTACCTTCTCACTGCCCTGCAACATCAGCACAAACGCCAGAACATTTAAAAAGGCAATTAGTGTCTTTCAGTTATTACTAAATAGTTTTGTTCTTATGGACCATACTTTGAAACTACTGTATTAAACTAATTCAACTGTCTTTTTTTTTTTTTTTTTGAGACATGGTCTCACCCTGTTGCCTAGGGCTGGAGTGCAATAGCACAATCTCGGCTTACTACAGCCTTGATTGACCTCCTGAGCTCAGCAATCCTCTTCTCCCACTTCAGCCTCCCAAGTAACTGACTACAGGCACATGCCACCAAGCCCAGCTAATTTTATTTATTTTTTGTAAAGAAAAGGTCTATGTTGCCCAGGCTGGTCTCAAACTCCTGGGCTCAAGCAATCCTCCTGCCTCAACCTCCCGAAGTGCTGGGATTGTAGGTGTGCGCCACTGCACCTGGGTGATTCAACTGTCTTTAACATCATCACTGTGTCAGTTTACATAAAGCGCCAGGGAACTATATGCAAATAATAAAGCTTCACCTAAAAGGCTGAATATTCAGGGGCCTTAAGAAGCTTGTCCTCTTGGAATTTAAACATTTCTTCTTTGCCATCTTCTTACACTATCACTTTGGCATTATCTAGAAATCATAAAATAATTTGTTAATGCCAGAAGAAAATCTTGTCTGGATCCCTTTGTTTACCACAAGGAAAAACTGAGAAAGCAACCATTTACCAGGCAAGGACAAACTTCAACAAATATTTACTGAGTTTCTTCTGTCAGAGACTCAGTGTACTATCTGCTATGGACACAAAGATGAAGGAGTTTTAGTTTTCACCTTCAAAACCCTCATATATAGCTAGAGGCTTGGATATAGGGATGGCTGTATCATAACCTCTTATAGGCTATACCAAATAACCACATGAAGCACTATCCAAACATAGATAAGGAAGCACAGGAAAGGTAGAGGAGGAGAACCTGAAAAGAGATGAGCTACCATGGCCAGCCTGAGCAGATGCTCAGTAGGAATATAACAGGCAGTTAAGAAAAGAAAGATAGCTGGGCACGGTGGCTCATGCCTGTAATCCCAATGCTTTGGGAGGCTGAGGTGGGAAGATCGTTTGAGTCCAGGAGGTCGAGATCAGCCTGGGCAACATGGCAAAAAATTGTCTCTACCAAAAACAAAACAAACAAACAAAAAATAAATGTAAAAATAACACAAAAAATTAGCCAGATGTGGTGGCAAGCAACTGTAGTCCCAGCTACTCAGGAGGCTGAGGTGGGAGGATCCTTAGGCCAAGGAGTTCAAGGCTGTAGTGAACCATGATCGTGCCACTGCACTCCAGCCTGAGCGATAGAGCAAAAACCCTGTCTCACGAAAAAAGTAAGAGAAATAAAAGAAAAGGTATCAAAAGAAAAGGGACGAGCATGAACAAAAGCATGAAAACACAAATACGTGTTACACAGTAAGGAATTACAAACAGTGCAACTGGCGGTGATAAGGGATGAGGAACAACAGCAGATGAGATTGAAAAAAATTAGCTATATTAAGATGGGGAAGACATGAATGCCACAGTAAGGAATCTAGGATAGACTTTTGACAGGAAGTCTCTTTTAGCAGGACTATTACATTTGTGTTTGGTAACAGAATGATACATTGGAAGCCTAGAGACAAGGAGGCAAAATAAAAAGGTCCTAAACTAGGATTGGTTAGTAAAAAGGATAGTAACAACATGAAACAAATTTCAGAGGTAACTTGATCAGGGATAATTGGATGTGGAAAATGAAGAAAAAAAAATTCAAAGATGACTCAAAACCCAAGAATGGTTCCCAGATAAGCCAATCAAAAGGGGGAAAGCCTCAAAGAGAGAAGGTATTAAATTTGAGTTTCAAGTAAGTTTCAGATAAATGTCTGTTCCAATGTCACAAATTCCAAGATAAATGTCCACATTAGTGGCTTTTACTTACAAATACATGCGAAGAATCAGGTAATACTTCTCAGCTTCTAGTTTAAACTTTATCCCTAAAAACACTGTACAACTGTGATTAGGAGGATATATTACCAGGTAATTAGAGTCAGTTAATATCTGAGTTATAAGTATGACAGTTTCAAAGGCAATGGCAAAGCAAGCCTGGGGATAAGTGTCTAGGATGATAGTTATTCTTAGCATTGTCTAAGCAAATGTCTCAGTAACAAGAAAATCTTACCTAATACTTCATTACCTGCTCTGTTTTTTGCCAAAATGTATTGTAAGGGCACTTCTGACACTTTTAAGTGGAACAGAGCAAAAAAGGAAAGCACAATACTACAGAAGAGTATTTACATACAAAAAATAAATAACAGGAGACAACTCCTGAATATTTGGCATTTTTCATTTAAATCTTCAAACTTTTGGCCTTAAAACCAAAATTGTCAAGCTGGACACAGTGGTTCATGCCTGTAATCTCAGCACTTTGGGAGGCCGAGGAGGGCGGATGACCTGTAGTCAGGAGTTCGAGACCGGTCTGGCCAACACAGTGAAACCCTGTCTCTACCAAAAAACACAAAAATTAGCCAAGTGTGGTGATGCATGCCTGTAATCTCAGCTACTTGGGAGGCTGAGGCACGAGAATCACTTGAACCCAGGAGGCAGCGGTTGCAGTGAGCCAAGATCATGCCACTGCACTCCAGCCTGGGTGACAGACTCTGTCTCAAAAAAAAAAAGTGATTTTTAAAAATGGAAAAAAAAAAAAAATAGGGCTCTAGAAAGCTGATTTGTCAGAGCAGATGTTAGAGCAACAAGGATTTTTTAAGCCACCTTCTGAGATAACATACTGTCCATCAACTAATTGGGCATCAACTATACCCCAAGCTGCATCAAATGAGACACTACAGCAGTCCCCTTCATCCTCAGGGAACACGTCCCAAGACCCTCAGTGGAAACTTGGAAGTGCAGATAATACCGAACTTATACATGCTATGTTTTTTCAATCTGATAACAGTTAAGTGACCAGCCGAGGCCAGTAGAAGCAGGTAGGTAGTCTACATACTGCTACATACTGGATAAAGGGATGATTCACATCCTGGGTGGGATGGTGAGCGATTTCATCACACTACTCAGAATGGTGTACAATTTAAAACTTACAAATTGTTTCTTTCTGAAATTTTCTATTTAATATTTTCAGACTGCTGCACACCTCAGGTAACTGAAACCTTGAAAATTGAAACTGCAGATAAGGGGAAACTAGATGACCACCTATCACTAGGCAAATGACAATTTAGGAAAAAAAATAAAAAATTTAGGAAGAAACAAATTATAAGTGATTATAGAAATCTATTGACTCTATAAAAGTTGCTCGACAGCTTTTTAAAAAAATATACATGAGGCGGGGGCCGGGCGCGGTGGCTCACACCTGTAATCCCAGCACTTTCGGAGGCCAAGGAGGGTGGATCACAAGGTAAGGAGATCGAGACCATCCTGGCTAACACAGTGAAACCCCGTCTCTACTAAAAATACAAAACAATTAGCTGGGCGTGGTGGCGGGTGCCTGCAGCCCCAGCTACTCGGGAGGCTGAGGCAGGAGAATGGTGTGAACCCGGGAGGCGGGGCTTGCAGTGAGCTGAGAACGCACCACTGCACTCCAGCCTGGGCAACTGAGCAAGACTCAGTCTCAAAACAAACAACAACAACAAAAAAAATGAGGCTTTTTAAAACACAGAAAATAATGCAAGGACCACCACTACTACCATCTCCGTGGGCCCCAAAGGATCCAGTCACTCCAGGTTTAGAAGCAGCCTGATTACTATCTTGCCCAGCAATGTCAGCCTAAATAAATTCTCATTCTATTTATCCCATCATTTAATGAAAACAATTAACCTATTTATACAAAGTTATATAGTAATATAGTGTCAAGATCAAAGGATGAGTTGTGTATATAGTCAATAATTTAGCAAAGTTATGGCCTATGATACTATGCCTATTATAAGAAAGACAGTGATTACCTAAAAGGAATGACTGAGGAAAGGGGAGGTGATTAACCTTAGGAAGAAAAATTTTTCCTTCAGGATTCCAAAATGATAGTTATATAAAAAACAAAACCATTCAGGGTGCTACCAGTACTAAGAACAATGAGTGAAAGCTAATATGGAAGTAGATTTTATTTCCATTTAAAAAAAAAATCAATAGGCAAACACTGGATTGAGATGCATCACAAAATAGCTCACTGTTATTTACTTGCAGTTAAGCAGAGACAGCAGTGTTTTAGAAAGATTTCTTACAAAAGCAGGAGCTCTCAACCCTGGCTGTGCATTAAAACAATCCAGGAAAGATTCTTGTTTAATGGCAATGCCTGGCCCAAAGCCCCCAGAGACCCACTTACTTGGTATGCAGTAGGGCCTGGGTGCCCACATTTTTAAAAATCCCCAGGTAAGAAAATCTGAGTAAGATCACTAGATCACATCGATGTCATTATCCTCATTGTGATACTGTGCAAGATGTTTCGCAAGATACTGTTTTTATAAGATGTTACTATTGCAGAAAAATCGGTAAAGAGTATGTGGGATTCAATGCAATACCACTTTAGTCCCACCAAGAATGGTCATCATCAAAAAATTAAAAAATAACTGATGTTGTCATGGATGCAGTGAAAATGGAACACTTCTACACCGCTGGTGGGAATGTAAACTAGTACAATCACTATGGAAAACAGTGTGGAGATTCCTTAAAGAACTAAAAGTACAACTACTATTTAATTCAGCAATCACACTATTGGGTATCTACCCAGAGGAAAAATCATTATCTGAAAAAGATACTTGCACATGCCATTTAGAGCGGTACAATTCGCAATTGCAAAAATGGGGAACCAGCCCCCAAATGCCCACCAATCAACAAGTGGATAAAGAAACTGGTGTGTGTGTGTGTGTGTGTGTGTGTGTATATATATACACACACACATATATATATATATATATATATATATATATATATATATGATGGAATACTACTCAGCCATAAAAGGGAATGAGCTAATGGCACTTGCAGCAACCTGGATGGGATTGGAGACTACTATTCTAAGAGAAGTAAATCAAGAACAGAAAACCAAACATTGTATGTTCTCACTCCTAAGTGGGAGCTAAGCTATCAGGATGCAAAGGCGTAAGATTGATATAATGAACTCTGGGGACTCGGGGGAAAAAGGTGAGAAGCAGGTGAGAGATAAAACACTACAAACTGGGTTCAGTGTATATTGCTCAGATGATGGGTGCACCAAAATCTCACAAATCACCACTAAAGAATTTACTCATATAATCAAATACCACCTCTTCCCGAATAACCTAGGGAAATAAAATTTTTTTGGAAAAAAGAGTATGTGGGATTTTTGCATTATTTCTTGCAACTGCATGTGAATCTACAATTTTTTTTTTTTTTTTTGTGATGGAGTTTTGCTCTTATTGTCCAGGCTGGAGTGCAATGGCACAATCTCAGCTCACTGCAACCTCTGCCTCCTGCGTTCAAGTAATTGAACCTCCCGACTAGCTGGGATTACAGGCGCCCACCACCACGCCTGGCTAATTGTTGTATTTTTTTTAGTAGAGACAGGGTTTCATCATGTTGGCCAGGTTGGTCTCGAACTCCTGACTTCAGGTGAACTGCCTGCCTCGGCCTCCCAAGTATTAAGATTACAGGCGTAAGCCACCGTGCCCGGCCGTGAATCTACAATTTTCTATTTAAAAAAGAGTAATGAAAAAAATCCCCAGGTGATTCCATTACGTAGCTAGAGTTAAAAAATAAAAAAAAAATAAAAAAATTCAGTAAACTGGAGACTCTCAAATTCCTACCAATTCTGAGACTACAAGCTATTTTAAACTTAAGCCACTGAAAGGTTATTAGGAATGTTTATCATTTACAGATATGCTTTGCAAAGACAAATGTAAATAGTTTATGGTTAATCCAAAATAAAAAATCCAACACACTATGTTCTCACAATAGTATACAAAAAGATTGGATAGAAAGGCATTATACAACAGCTGTAATTTACCTCTGAGAGAGAGAGACACAAACAGCCAGCCTCTAAGATGGCCCCCAAAGACCCCTGCCTCCTGGTCTTCACATCTTTGTATAATCCCCTCCACTTGCACATGGGCTGGATTTAATTATTCACTGATAGTAAATAAAATATTGCAAAGTGATGCGACGTTACTTCTAAGACTAAGTTATAAAAAGAATGTGGCTTCCATCGTATCAGCCTTCTCTCTCAGATCCCTCACTCTGGAGGAAACAAGCTACTGTGTTGTCAGCCACTTTATGCAGAGGCCCACATGGCAAGGAACTGGTATCTCTGGGCAACAACCAGCCAGTGAAAATCTGGCCTGGTCACAGCCAAATGAGTGAGCTTGGAAGGGGAAGCTTCCCCAGTCAAGCCTTGAGAACTGCTACCCAGGCCAGACACGGTGGCTCATGCCTGTTAATCCCAGTATTGCAGGAGGCTAAGGCAGGCAGTTCCCTTGAACTAAGGTGTTCAAGAGCAGCCTCGGCGATATGGCAAAACAAAAAAATACCGGTCTCTACCAAAAAAAACCCACACACACACAAAAATAAGCTGGGGCGTGGTGGTGCATACCTGTAGTCCCAGTTGCTCAGGAGGCTGAGGTAAGAGATCACTTGGACTCAACAGGTGAGGGTTGCCATGAGCTGAGATTATGCCATTGCACTCCAGCCTGGGCACTAGAGCAAGCCTCTGTCCTCAAGAAAAAAGAGAGAGAGAACTGCTACCCAGCTGTCACCTTGGCTGCAGCCTTGTAAGAGACCATAAGCCAGAGGCCCCCAGGTAGGCTGCATCCAGAATTGTGACTCACAGAAACTATGATATAATAGATCCTTGCTGTTTTAAGCCGCTAAGTTTTGGGATAACATAAGGCAAAAGATAACTAATCTATATAGTTACCACAGGTCAACCCCAAAAGAAAGGAATCTAATCTGATGACTTCTGCTTACCTTTCATCATAGTCTTTAATCTCCCAAGTTCTACATTATTATCCAGCATTTTAAAACTCCGTTCTACTTTAGCTACCTTCATTACTCAAAAACTCTCCTCATTCTCACCTCATTCAATTCCTTAGAATGACTTCCTCTTTTTTATCCACCCAAATCCTAGCCATCTTTGACAACACATACAGGCATCTCTTCCATGCATACCTATTACTATCCACTTACTTAAATTACTCACTAACCTAACTAA
Organism: Colobus angolensis palliatus; assembly: GCF_000951035.1. NCBI lineage: Eukaryota > Metazoa > Chordata > Mammalia > Primates > Cercopithecidae > Colobus > Colobus angolensis. Next base: position 1,493,127 of record NW_012117066.1, on the reverse strand, counting down.
CAGCTTGGTGTTAATTCTAAGAGACTGTCAACTCCTTAAGCATAAGTCTTCTCATATTCCTTTAAACAGGACTTCGTATCTATCCAGGACTTTGTATCTCTTCCAGCATACTAATAAATTAGAAAACTCAATGTTCTACATTAAAAAAAATCTAGGAGTGGAAGGGAAATCAAGAACTCCAATGGGCTGGGCGCGGTGGCTGAAGCCTGTAATCCCAGCACTTTGGGAGGCCGAGACGGGTGGTCACGAGGTCAGGAGATCCAGACCATCCTGGCTAACCCGGTGAAACTCCGTCTCTACTAAAAAACACAAAAAACTAGCCGGGCGAGGTGGCAGGCGCCTGTAGTCCCAGCTACTCGGGAGGCTGAGGCAGGAGAATAGCATGAACCCGGGAGACAGAGCTTGCAGTGAGCTGAAATCTGGCCACTGCACTCCAGCCTGGGCGACAGAGCGAGACTCCGTCTCAAACAAAAAACAAAAAAAAAGAACTCCAATCTAGAATGTCAGATGTCACTACTTTGGTTTGTATATTTGCAAAAACTGGCCGGGCACAGTGGCTCATGCCTGTAATCCCAGCACTTTGGGAGGCCCAGGCGGGTGGATCACCTGAGGTCAGGAGTTCAAGACCAGCCTGGCCAACATGGTGAAACCCCGTCTTTACTAAACATACAAAAGCAGCCAGGCATAGTTAGTGGTGGGCGCCTGTAATCCCAGCTACTTGGGAGGCTGAGGCAGGAGAATCGCTTGAACCCAGGAAGTGGAAGTTGCAGTGAGCTGAAATGGCACCACTGCCACTCCAGCCTGGGCGAGAGAGAGAGAGACTGTCTCCAAAAAAAAAAAAGGAAGGAAGGAAGGAAGGAGGGAAGGAGGGAAGGAGGGAGGGAGGGGAGGGGAGGGAAAAGAAAAGAAAAGAAAAGAAAAAAAAAAGAAAAGAGAAAATACTGAGTAAAGACCACCTTAGCTGAAGGACAGCAACTATGATGACAAACACCTTCCAACCCTATCGATTAGCCTAGTGTTGCTGAGGTTCTGGAAATTTTCTCATTACTGTTTTTTCTTTTTTTTTTAAAGCAGAGTCTCCCTCTATCACCCAGGCTGGAGTGCAGTGGCGCGATCTCAGCTCACTGTAGCCTCCACTTCCCAGGTTCAAGCAATTCTCCTGTCTCAGTCTCCCAAGTAGCTGGGATTACAGGCACGCACCACCACACCCAGCTAGGGTATCACCATATTGGCCAGGCTGGTCTCAACCTCCTAACTTCAAGTGATCTGCATGGCTCAGCCTCCCAAAGGGCTGGGATTATAGGCATGAGCGACCATGCCTGGCCCCCTATTATTAGTTTCTTAAACAATTTACCTTGCCTCATTAACCCACCTCTGTAGTAATCTATCACTACACATAACACACAGAGAAACACTACTGTTAAATTTCAACTACATCAGCAGTTCTCAAACTTTAGCTTGCATCACCATCACCTAGAGGGCTTGTTAAAACAGCCAGACCCCATCTCCAGAGTTTGATTCATAGGACTACTGCTATAGCAATTCAACAAGTCAGTGTAATTTAAACTTACAGCTCAAGGAGATAAGCTGGGAAAATCTAGTCCAAGAGGAATAAATCTAAACTGTACCAAACACTTCAGTAACTTCAAAACACGTGTGCCTGCACACATCATGCACAGGCTTGTACATCCTCTTCCTCCTCTCCCAATTAATGAATTTAACCACAATATGCACACCTGAATTCAATTTCTTGGAAAAAATGAACATCTCCAATTAACTGAGGTTTTTAAAATGTTAAACAAACAAAACGCTTAATGTAAAAAAGGACCAATCCAGTAATTCAACTCCCTCATTTTCAGTCCCAGATTAAAAACAAAACAACGCCAGGCAGCGTGGCTCCTGTGATCCCAGCACTTTGGGAGGTCAAGGCAGGCAGATCACCTGAGGTCGGGAGTTTGAGACCAGCCTGACCAACATGGAGAAACCCCATCTCTACTAAAAATACAAAATTAGCTGGGCGTGGTGACATATGCCTGTAATCCTAGCTACTCAGAAGGCTGAGGCAGGAGAATCGCTTGAACCTGGGAGGCAGAGATGAGCTGAGATCGCGCCATTGCACTCCAGCCTGGGCAACAAGACAGAAACTCCATCTTAATAAAAAAAAAAAAGTTTGGCTGGGCACCATGGCTCACGCCTGTAATCCTAACACTTTGGGAGGCCAAGGTGGGTGGATCATTTGAGGTCAGGAGTTCGACACCAGCCTGGCCAACATGGTGAAACCTTGTCTAAAATACAAAAATTAGCTTGGTGTGGTGGTGCATGCCTGTAATCCCAGTTACTTGAGAGGCTAAAGCAGGAGAATTGCTTGAACCCTGGAAGTGGAGGTTGCAGTGAGCCGAGACGGGGCCACTGCACTCCAGCCTGGGTGACACAGTGAGACTCGTATCAAAAAAAAAAAAAAAAATTGAAGGTTCTGAGATACTAACTAGACAGAGAAAAAACCAGGGCTATCACTGACTCCCCAACCAGTAAATAATATGCTAGAATAGTACACTGCCTTCCTTAGTTTAGGCTTGCAACCTCAACTTTGAGGTTCTTTAATTAAATCTCTTAAATAGGTGAAACAAAGCTTTCGAACCAACAGCCAACAGAAAATTTCTTCAGTAAGGCTTAGATACTTTAATGAGTTATTTGGCTCGGCACAGTGGCTCACACCTGTAATCCCAGCACTCTGGTAGGCCAAGGCAGGCAGATCATGAGGTCAAGAGATTGAGACCATCTGGCCAACATGGTGAAACCCAGTCTCTACTAAAAATACAAAAATTAGCTGGGCGTGGTGGCATGTGCCTGTAGTCCCAGTTTCTCAGGAGGCTGAGACAGGAGAATCGCTTGAACCCAGGAGGCAGAGGTTGCACTGAGCCAACGTCGCACCACCACTGCTCTCCAGCCTGGCAACAGAGCAAAACTCTGTCTCAAAAAAAAAAAAAAGTTATTTAGCATAATAAATCTTATAAAAGCAAGATACCTATCCACTGTTTTTTATACCTCCTCTCTGACCACTCACATTCAACAGTCCCAGCGCCATATTCCTCTCGGCACACACTCTAAATAAGGTACAGGTTGAGTATCAGAAGATTCTCAGATTTGGAATATTTAATTATACTTACAATCAGCATCCCTAAACTGAAAATCCGAAATCCGAAATGCTGCAATGAGAATTTCCTTTGAACATCACATCAGTGCTCAAAAAGTTTTGGATTTCCAGGCCTATCACTTTGAGAGGCTGAGGTTCAAGGAGCGCTTGAGGCCAGGAGTTTGAGACTGGCCTGGGCAACAAAACAAGACCCTGTGTCTCTACAAAAAAGGAAAAAAATTAGCCAGGAGTGGTGCCACACACCTATAGTCCTAGCTACTCAGGAGGCTGAGGCAGGAGAAATCACTTTAGCTCAGGAGTTGGAGGTTGCAGTGAGCTATGATCTTGCCATTGCACTTCAGCCTGGGCAACAAAACAAAGTGATTTCAGAGCATTTCAGATTTTTTGATTAGGTATACCCAATCAGTGCTCCTAAGAGCTGCTGCTCTTCTCACTCACTCTGTCTGAGTCAAAATCGTGACAGTGGATTAACTATCACTATTTCAGTGGTTTTAGAACTATCACTAGAAGTCTAAAATACAGAGATGCTCAGGTTCCACCTCAGACTTCATTAATGAGTAGGAGTCTCTGGAAGTGGAGTCCAAGGACCTCCTTGGCAAGAAGCATATTAGGCAAGAAGCATATCCTCTGCTTAACATAGTGCCTGGCATACTTAGAAAGCACATCAACATCTGCTGGACACTGTTGTGGAAATACAAAATGGCAAGTTTAAATACTCCCAACTGCAGAATTGAACAGGGTTTGTTTAATAATTTACCTAGCTACTTATACAGTTACATTAGAAAACCACTTTTTAGGCTGGGCACGGTGGCTCACGACTGTAATCCCAGCACTTTGGGAGGCCGAGTTGTGTGGATAACCTGGAGTCAGGAGTTCAAGACCGGCCTGGCCAACATAGTGAAACCCCCTCTCTACTAAAAAATACAAAAATTAGCTGGGTGTGGTAGTGCACACCTGTAATCCCAGCTACTTGGGAGGCTGAGGCAGGAGAATTGCTTGAACCCAGGAGGCGGAGGTTCAGCCTGGGCAGCAGAGTGAAATTCTGTCTCAAAAAAAAAACCCTGGCCAGGCATGGTGGCTCACACTTGTAATCCTGGCACTTTGGGAGGCCAAGAAGGACAGATCACTTGAGGCCAGGAGTTCGAGACCAGCATGACCAACACGGCGAAATCCCGTAACACAAAAATCATCTGGGCCTGGCGGCAGGTGCCTGTAATCCCAGATACCGGGGTGGAGGCAGCTGGGGCAGGAAAGACTGAGGCAAGGGTAATCTCTTGAACCTGGGAGGTGGAGGTTGCAGTAATCTGAGATCAGGCCACTGCACTCCAGCCTGGGTGACAGAGTAAGACTGTCTCCAAACAAAACAAAACAAAAAACTCTGATTTTTTTTTTCCCTTAAAAGCTGAAAAGGCAAGCTAGGTAGTCACAAAGGATTTAAATAAAAGACCAAATTAGCCGGGTGCGGTGGCTCAAGCCTGTAATCCCAGCACTTTGGGAGGCCGAGACGGGCGGATCACGAGTTCAGGAGATCCAGACCATCCTGGCTAACACCGTGAAACCCCGTCTCTACTAAAATATACAAAAAACTAGCCGGGCGAGGTGGCGGGCACCTGTAGTCCCAGCTACTCGGGAGGCTGAGGCAGGAGAATGGCGTGAACCCGGGAGGCGGAGTTTGCAGTGAGCTGAGATCCGGCCACTGCACTCCAGCCTGGGCGACAGAGCGAGACTCCGTCTCAAAAAAGAAAAAAGACCAAATTAAATATATTAGTTTGTTTAATTTGGTCTTTTATTTAAATGTTAATCGGGAAAGTACAGAAAGCCAGAAAACCAAGAGTTTTCTGAAAGAAAAATAAAGTTGACTTATTTGAAGACCAAACCTAACCTGCAGATACCCACAAATAACAGTATTTATGCTGTTGCCCAGAACTCCTCTCCCAGAAAAAGTAATCAAATTCCCAAGGAAACACTAAATTAATTTGGTGATCTTTTTACATTTCAAACTTTTTCACCTGCTAATGTATCTTACCTGATTTCATACTGAAAATTAGAACTGGAAAGAGGGAATTTAAATTTTTAAGAATTAACAGTAAACTCTCTAATGCAAACTAAGTAAAATTCAGTGTTTATCAAACCAACATTAAAAACCTAGATAACTGCTATTTCCAACCTCTATTAATAGAAAGAAGTCTTACAAACCAGTAAAAGAGAAATATCCCAAAGAGGGGCAATGGGCAAGAGAGGATAAAATGAGCAAAAAGCAAGTGGCAATTTAAAAAAGAAATACCAAGCCCAATAAACGAAAGTTCAATTTCACCAGGTTTTTTTTTTGCCCATCAAATACTGGTTGGGAAAACCAGCATAACTTTTCCGAAAGCAATGTGGTAGTATGTATCAAATGCATTGAAAATGAGCAAATTCTTTTGACTCAGCAATTCACTTTATCCCAAGAAAGTAAGAACACTCAAAGACTGACCTATAATAATATTTTAAATGTTTATAAAAGCCAGAAACTAGAAAATAAAAAGGAAGGCAAATCACAGACTGATTAAATAAATCAGTTTGGATCGATAATCACGTAAGTTCTCGAAAAACTTACTTGGCAGAAGGTTGTTCAGAGGATTTTTGTAATGTTTTTCCACTGAAAACACAGAACATACAGTACGGTTCCACTGTTATTAATGTGGAACCATATTAGTAGCTATCCAAAGGTCTAGAAAAATAACTACAGTTGACATTTTGGTGTAGGTCTCTGGGTGGCAGGCTTGTTTTGTCTTTTTATTTTTTCTTACCTAATCAGATTTGTCTTACACATGCATCTTCTACAGGCCGGGCGCAGTGGCTGAAGCCTGTAATCCAGCACTTTGCCAGGACGAGGAGGGCGGATCACGAGGTCAGGAGTTCGAGACCAGCCTGGCCAGCATGGTGAAACCCATCTCTACTAAAAATACAAAAAATTAGCTGAGCATGGTGGCGCACGCCTGTAGTACCAGCTACTGGGGAAGCTGAGGCAGGAGAACTGCATGAATCCGGCAGGCGGAGGTTGCAGTGAGCTGAGACTGCGCCATTGAACTCCAGCCTGGGAGACACAGCGAGACTCCGTCTCAAACAAAAAAAAATTATCTTCTACAATCCTCAACTTCCTTCTTAGACTGTGTTCTCTATATTAAAAAATTAAGACTTCCACTATTTAGTAATGGCACTAGGTATCAGAGATTTTTCTATTATGTAAAACGCTGTATTCAAACAGTGCCTGAATAGATGATTCAATTTTTAAAACTGTTACTTATATTACTATAAAAATCTGTTAATAATAGAAAGTCAACGAGTTGACAGTGACATACTTCTAATTTGTCAATGAATATTTAGCCAACCAATTTAAGTTAAAAAAGAAATGATGACTGACAAGCAAGAGGCAATAGTAAGTAACGCGCTGCTCATATACGTTTCCTTCCAGGTTTTCTAGAAGTTGCACTAAATCAAGCTTCATTGTTATTCTTCGGCCATATCCCTGATACCTCAGGAAAAGTGAGGTTTTTTCCCCCAAACAAATGAAGATTTTTGATTTTCTAAAGCTCAAAAATGCAAAATCTGACGCATATGGTTCACTGAGATGTGGTTATCAACTTACACCAAGCCTAACTTACCACAAAATAGAAAATATCAGAGAAAGGAGTTCACAAGCAGAAAGTCTCTTCTTTCTAACTCACAGTAGGGTCTTGTCCAATATTAGACAACACTGCGTTTTGTTGCTGTTTTAGCTAAAAGGATGGGTATGCAATATGCAGTAACTATTCCAACAGCTTCAAGCAAGTCATATGCTACGACTAGAAAAAGTAGCAGTTAGGTCCCAAACAGCAAAAATGTAAAAAAGATGTAAGCAGAAGCCTCATCATCTGAAAAGAAGGCCCATCAGCACCTCTTCCGAGAAATAGTTCCCTTCCCCCACCTTTAAGTAGGCACTTGAGACTGCCAAGATCCATTTCTTTATTAACTGGTGCCCACTTGGGGCAACTGTATACCAAGCTGCTCTAAGGCCTACTCTAATCCCTTCCAAAAGTGCTCAAATGAGGCTAAGGCCGGGGTAACCCTTGTCGGGGCCCAATTCTTCCTGATTCCTCTTCCCCACCCCACCTCCTCCGCCCCGCCCCAGTAGGCGCTCGCCCAGCCAGAGAAAGGACACCGGGCCCACGGACTGGCAGAAATTGCCCGCAAGAGAAGGCTTAGGCGGCCGAAGGCCTCCGCCATAGCAGGACTTGGGAAGCACCGCCCCCAGCGTACCTCCCCACACCCGGCTAATCGGCGAACCTCTGCTTTCGACACCCTCTATCCCCAGCGGAGGCAGCGGAGAAGACAAGGCCGGGAGGCACCGGGCTGGGCTGCGCACCAGGCCCAGGCCTGTCCCTTGGGACCGCGCGTGCCGCCTGAATCCGCTTCCCCGTCGAGCCCGGTCCAGCTGGCGCGGCGGCCACCCTCACCTGGATGACCTCGTTGACCTCCCGGATACATTCCACCATGTGTTGTAGAATCTGCTCGGCCGTGAGCACCTCGTAGCGGTAATCCTCCTCCTGCTCGTGCCCCGG
>NW_012117066.1:1483221-1484863 GCF_000951035.1 Colobus angolensis palliatus | reverse complement strand
GGAGGGCGCGGAGGAGGGAGGGAGGGAGCGAGGGGGCCGCTTGCTGCCCGCCTCAGTCAGACGCGGCTCCTCTCCGGCCTCCGAGAGAAATCAGTCCCCAGCGCCACCTCCACGGCCGCTGCTATCGCTACTGAGCCAACAAAGGGGCGTGCGTCACCGCGTCGCGTTGCGCCGTCGCGTCACTCCTCTTTGCGTCACTGCGCCCCGCCCCGCCGCCCCTGCGTGGAGCCCGGGGAGACCCCACGGCCCGGCCTACCTGGGCCTAGGACCCGAGCGGGAATTGCCTTTTCGGTTCTGTCCGCTGCAGCTGTGAGGGCCGAGCGGAATTCCGTAGAGCTTTTATGTGAACAGATTGCGGCCTCCTGGTCACCAGTCACCGAGAGAGGGACCCCGAACCGCCTAGGTGGTGGTGTTTGCCGCAGGCCATAGGGATCCAGCCCCCTCCGGCAGTCCCATGGGGACGCGGCCTTCCCACCCGGGCGGAAAGGCGCTTCCCGCCCGCCCTGCGGTAATCCCGGAAGCCGTGATCTGTTAATCTAAAATTTCTGTTGCTTTGGCTACTGATGGAAACCTGTTGTAAGTGGAACCTCTAAACTGTATGCCAGGAGAACCCACTTTAGGTAGCTGTGTGATTCTGTTCACTTGTACAGACATGCAGTGGTTTTTAAGTCTCCTATAATGACGTCATTTTAAAGAGGCATTTCCTCAACCCCGCTGATTAGAGCGCCTCTTGAGGGCCCTAAACAATGTAAACAGCGATGATTTTCATGAATTGAGCACTATGTAAGGGCTTTACATATATTCTGTTTCATCTTCATGGAGCCCTAGTACCCATTTTATACCTGAGGAACCTGAAGCTCGGAAAGGAAAAGGGACCTGGCCAAGACCACATAACCCTTGCCCTATTTTAGCCGCTGGATGCCCCAAAACATGAATCATAAAAATGCATTGTAATGCATAGGTATTATATACTGTATAGTACATAAAAGACATGAATGCTTCAACAAAATACAGGCAATAATAGAAATATCTACAAGGGCCAAATGTAGCAAGAGAGAGAATGCTTGAATCTCATCTGAAAGTGTGCTATGTGAGCTGAGTGTTGTTGAATGGCTAGGAGTTCAACAGAGAAGGCGGGGAAGATGGTCTGGCCACAGAGAACAAGCAAAAGCGCGGAAGGTGTCAAGTAATTAATAGTTTGGGGAGCTTAAAGTGCATGGAAGGTAGATGGCAAAATATTAGGCAAGTTAGTCAGGGGTCATGTCAGTAAGAGCATTTTATGCCTTTTTAAGAGTGGGCTTAAATCTTTGTAAACAGGACATGAGAGCCAGAGAAGTGTTATGAAGGAAGAAGAGGCATAAGAAGGTTCCCTCTTGAGATAATCTGAAGAACTGGCCAGATTGAAAACCTTTTAAAATCTAAATCCCTGCTTTGTTGATAAATCTTACTGTTCAACCTATAGGTTCCCTTTGGAAATTGATTTTGAAAAGTGAAAAATTCCGTTACAATGTTAAAAAGCCTCAACCAATTTGTCCATTTCGTAAGTTTCAAAATACTGATAATTTCTTAACCTCAGGATTTAAAAAGTAAAGCTTTTAACCTCTACTGGTAGGTCTAGGTTCTTTTTTTTTTTTTTTTGAGA
>NW_012117066.1:1477152-1482096 GCF_000951035.1 Colobus angolensis palliatus | reverse complement strand
GAGCTTGCAGTGAGCTGAGATCCAGCCACTGCACTCCAGCCTGGGCGACAGAGCGAGACTCCGTCTCAAAAAAAAAAAGAAAAAAAAAGAAATGTGCATAGCCATCTGTATTCTATTACTAAATTTCTTTTTCTTTTTTTTTTTTTGGAGGCACTCTTGCTCTGGCACCCAGGCTGGAATGCGGTGGTGTGATCACTACTGCAGCCTCGACGTCCCAGGCTCAAGTGATCCTCCTACTTCAGCCTCCTGAGTTGCTGGGACTACAGGTGCACACCACCATGCCTGGCTAATTTTTTAATTTTTTTGTGTATATACATCTCACTATGTTGCCCAGACTGGTCTGGAACTCCTGGCCTCAAGCAATCCTCCCACCGTGGCCTCCCAAAGTGCTAGGATTATAGGCATGAGCCACTACACCCAGCCTACTTAATTTCAATCACCAAGCACAAATCAAGCCTCAATACTTCCCAGCAATCCTATTAAATTTTTCCAGATTGTTCTCCCTCTCTCAGCAACTCTTTCACACCTTTGCCAATTTCCTCAAACTTCCAACCTTGCCCTTTCACATCTTCTCAAAGCACATGACTTTTTAAGTCACAGAGGAATTTGAAAATATCTGGACCAATGTGACTTGAGACATGCTGAGCAAAGAAGAGGGTGTTAAGGGATAAAGTCAGAGAAAGCAGATCAAGGTAGGGGCCAATAGGGGCCTTGTAGGTCATCTTAAGAAGTTTACGTTATTGCAGTGGCAATTATTAAAGGGTTTTAAGCAGAAGAGTGAAACTATATGATCTGTGTTTTTAAAATATAACTGGGCCGGGCGCAGTGGCTCAAGCCTGTAATCCCAGCACTTTGGGAGGCCGAGACGGGTGGATCACGAGGTCAGGAGATCGAGACCATCCTGGCTAACATGGTGAAACCCCGTCTCTACTAAAAAAATACAAAAAAACTAGCTGGGCGAGGTGGGGGGCGCCTATAGTCCCAGCTACTTGGGAGGGTGAGGCAGGAGAATGGCATAAACCCAGGAGATGGAACTTGCAGTGAGCTGAGATCTGGCCACTGCACTCCAGCCTGGGCGACAGAGCAAGACTCCGTCTCAAAAAAATAAAAATAAAATAAAATAAAATAAAAAGATAACTGCTTTATGGAGAATGGACTATGAAAACAAAGCAATTATGAGGCTATCTCAATAGTCCAGCTAAGTAGTGATAATAGCCTGAACTAGGGTTGTGGCAGTGGAGGTGATAAGAAGCGGTCAGATTGAGATAGAATTTGAAAGCAGAGCCAAAATATTTGCTGATGGCTTGACAGTGGGTTTGATGCAGGAAACAAGGATGCCTACTATATTTGGAGCTTGAACGACTGGTTGAATGGTGGCATCACTTACTGAAACATGTTATTTGAGGTGGTCATTAGACATCAGGGTAGAGGTGTTGAGTAGGCACTTCCATAAACTAAAGTACAAGACTGAAGGTCAGGAAAAATTAGAGCTGGAGATAGAATTTTACCCGAGTTTACACCAGCAATGTTGAGAAGTGGCATGGGATAAAGGTGAAGAGGATAAAAGTTGTTGAAGCAGATGGACCTGAATTTGCCTCTGCCCCTCTTGTTGCTGTCTGTAACCTTAAGCAAATACTAAGCCTCTCTTTTAGAGGTTTACTTTAGAGGATCATAATTCCTGTTCTCATAGGATTATTTGTGAGTATCAGATGAAATTATGTATTTAAAGCACTTGACACAGTACCTGGAACATAGTTAAGTACTCACAAAATCAGAGCTTTTAAAAAGTGTCATAAGTCACCTTTATAATCTTTTAATCAGTTTTTGTTTGTTTGAGACGGAGTCTTGCTCTGTCACCCAGGCTGGAGTGCAGTGGCATAATCTCGGCTCACTGCAAGCTCCGCCTCCCGGGTTCAGGCAATTCTCCTGCCTCAACCTCCTGAGTAGCTGGGACTACAGGCACACACCACCAAGCCTGGCTAATTTTTGTATTTTTAGTAGAGACAGGGTTTTACCATGTTGGTCAGGCTGGTCTCAAACTCCTGACCTCATGATCCTCCCGCCTTGGCCTCCCAAAGTGCTGGGATTACTGTCATGAACCACCACACCCGGCCTAATCAGTTTTATTTTAATTATGCTTATATGTACACAGCCTGTGTCATCCCCATTTTCTAGGGAAGACAATTGGTCTGATTTTTTTCTCAGAAACCTTTTCCATGATTTTATATGACTTCCTTTTTTATTAATATCATGAAAAGTATTACAGTGCTTCTGAATTTTTGGGTCTCCTATCCATGGATAAACCATGATAACCATGGTTTGATGGTTAATTAACTTTCGTTCTATACATATTTTTATAGAACTAATTAGTTAACATTCATTCTATACATATTTTGGAAACCATCTTAGATTCAGGTTAGGTTATGGTGCTATTTAAGGAAAACCAGTAGAACAACTTCTCTCTGGCCCCAGATTGGCCAAGGGATGACCCACATACATTATTTTGTTTTGTTTTTTAATGACTTGTTCTTAAAGGTATTGCATGTGTTATTGTTTTCCCAGCTATGGTGATTACTAGCTAGAAGCACAGTAGTCTCTAAACAACAACAGGAAAAGGTTCTTGAAAAAGAAAATACACAAATTAATACCTTTTTGGTGCCGAGATAATCATTGTTGGTAATTTGGCACTCCCGTTGTCCCCAAGTCCTAGTAAGGTAAAAAAAAATATTGGTATACATTTATAAAATATCCATGGGGCAAAATTCCATAAATATTTATATGCTAACCAAATGATTATGTACGGAATACCAACAGGAAGACTATGCAGGTGCTTTTCAGATAAATATAAATTACAATAGCACTGGAATTTTTCTAAGGGCAGATAATAGAAGTGTAAGCTATGGAAAAGCCAACTGTACCAACTGTTCCAGTTGGCTCAGGACGGGTTTCCTGGGACACTGAATTTTCAGTACCCACCCTGGGAAGTCCCAGACAAGCTGGGATGGTTTGGTCACCCTACAGGGCCTCTGACCAAAAATTCTTGTATGTAAGCAATTGTCTCTAAAATCAAGTGAGAAGAAATTGCTTTTTGTCATTTTGTTTATAAAATTACTGTTAATGCAGCAGTTTTTGTTTTTGTTTTGTTTTGTCCTTTTTTAGGGGTTGGGGGCGGAAATGAAGTCTCACTCTGTCGCCCAGGTTGGAGTGCAATGACATGATCTCGGCTCACTGCAACCTCTGCCTCCCGGTTCAAGTGATTCTTCTGTCTCAGCCTCCCGCGTAGCTGGGTTTACAGGCATGCGCCACTACGCCTGGCTAATTTTTTGTGTTTTTAGTAGAGACGGGGTTTCGTCATGATGGCCAGGCTGGTCTCAATCTCCTGACTTCGTGATCCACCCGCCTCGGCCTCCCAAAGTGCTGGGATTACAGACGTGAGCCACTGCGCCCGGCCTTTTTTTTGTTTTTTAATGTTTTAGGTGTTCCTGTGTTTTACCAGGAAGGAGGTAAAGAAATTAAAATTAAATTTTATTGCAAATTTAATATTAAATTTTAATCAAAGCACAAAAAGAGACACTGATAAGCTGAGTACTTTGCATTTCTGTAAAAACATCTATGTATTTCAAATTTTGTTATGGATACCAATCGAGTGTTACAGCATTATTGAGAGATCATATCACACCAGTTCTAAGTGTTAATAATAAGGTATAGAGAAACCGAAGTTACATGCCACATTAGAAGTCTGGTAGAGATAGTGACAACCAAAAGTAGAACCCAAGATTCTTAACTGCAGCCATTTCTTTACGATCTCCCCATCCTGGTACAGTGACTCACGCCTGTAATCCCAGCACTTTGGAAGACCAAGTGGGACAATTATTTGAGGCTAGGAGTTTTAGACCAGCCTGGGCAACATAGTGACACCCTGCCTCTACAAAAAAGTAAAAAGTAAGCAAATTAGCGAGGGCTGAGTGCAGTGGCTCATGCCTGTTATCCTAGCACTTTGGGAGGCCGAGATGGAAGAATCACTTGAGTGCAAGAGTTCAAGGCCAACCTGGGCAACATAGCAAGACCCTATCTCAAAAAAAAAAAAAGAAAAAATTAGCCAAGCATGGTGGTGTATGCATGTACTCCCAGCTACTCAGGAGGCTAAGACAGAAGGATCCATTGAGCCTCCAGGAATTTGAAGCTGCCGTGAGCTATGATCATGCCACCGTACTGCAGCCTGGATGACAGAGTAAGGCCCTATTTCTAAAAATAAAAATAAAAGTTATTCTCTACCTTACCTTTCTTACAGAAACACAGTTGTCCCTTGATATCTGCAGGAGATTGGTTCCAGGACCCCAACAGATAAGAAAATCCATGGTTGCTCAAGTCCCTTATAAAATGGCATGCTATTTGCATATAACCTATATACATCCTCTCAAGCACTTTAAATCATCTCTAGATTACTTGTAACACCTAGTGCAATGTAAATGCTTTGTAAATAGTGGTTATATTGTGTTGTTACATTTGATTTTTTTAATTGCCGTATTCTTTTTATTTTTTATTATTATTATTTTTTAATGTTTTCAGTCCATGGTTGGTTGAATCTGTGGATGTAGAACCTGCAGATACAAAGGGGCCTATTGTACAGGGTCTATAGACTTTATTATTGAGCCTGAGCTTTTATACAAGTAATTATCTAATGTGTGATAAGATAATGCTGGAACTAGAGGCCAGGCATGCTGACTCATGCCTGTAATCCTAGCACTTTGGGTGGCCAAAGCGGGCAGACTTTGGCCTCAGGAGACAGAACTCCTGAGGTCAGCAGTTCGAAACCAGCCTGACCAACATGGTGAAACCCCGTCTCTACTAAAAATACCAAAAAATTAGTCAGGCGTAGTGGTGGACACCTGCAATCCCAGCTACTCGGGAGGCTGAGGCAGGAGAATTGCTTGAACCCGGGAG
>NW_012117066.1:1475846-1476262 GCF_000951035.1 Colobus angolensis palliatus | reverse complement strand
GTTTCACCATGTTAGCCAGGATGGTCTTGATCTCTTGACCTCGTGATCTGCCCGTCTCGGCCTCCCAAAGTGCTGGGATTACAGGCTTGAGCCACTGCACCCGGCCTTTTTTTCAATGTTTTTATCTCAAACTCTGGGACATGTTGTGTGCTTTGTTTCCTTTTTTTAAAAAAAAAGAAAAATCTGTGCTGCTCATTGTAGTGTGGCTGAGTGGACTGCTCTAAGACCAGAAATATTTGCAAGTAGAGAAGTTACTTGAAACCATAACCAATTGGATTTAAAGGACAATATGATTTCTAAAATATTTTACTGTCTTTTATCATGCAGCTGGAAACCATCATTCTCAGCAAACTATCGCAAGAACAGAAAACCAAACACCGCATGTTCTCACTCATAGGTGGGAACTGAACAATGAG
>NW_012117066.1:1474790-1475576 GCF_000951035.1 Colobus angolensis palliatus | reverse complement strand
TAAAAAAAAAGAGTTGACTGCTTAAATGAATCGATAAGGAGAAACAAGTAATAATTCAGTATTTTTCAAATATTTGTGACAATTTGGCATATATTAGTCAAATATTTATCAAAATACATTAGAAGGATGATAGATTAGATGCTACAATAGGCAACATCCAGAAATAATGAAGCAATATAGCATGAACATATCAATAATAGCACTCTTCAGTGACTTCTTCTTGTGTCATCAGAACATCTTAGAGTTATACAGGAATGAATAGAAATTAATGAATAGAATGAATAGACACTAAGAGAGATTGGGAGTCTTCAATATTTTCACATTAACACTTACATATATTGTGAAACAGGAACTGTGGTAGGTGGTGCATTCTATATCTTAACTCACGTATAACCAATTTTAGTCATATGCAAAACCCTATAAATGCAGGCCCTATTTTCTTCTACTTTCCCATAACTGAGGAATAAAACATTAGAAGAAATAAGGACTTTTTCATGATTTTCTATTTATTTAGCCATGGAAGCAGGACAAGTTGAAAATGATCTGATATCACAGCCTTAGTTCCTAAGTTTTGCTTTGGTAATGACTTCATTTCTTTACACATTTATTGTATAGACTCAGAAGTATTTACACATTGAGACTTTTCATGTAAAAGATTATATTGTAGAATACATGGAAAATAACTAGAAGTAGTTCTTTTTTAGTTCTTCATATATTCACATGCTTGAAAATATGGGAAGTACTAGAATATATCATTTAATTTCATTTTCATTGAAATCTAGGCCA
>NW_012117066.1:1471005-1474300 GCF_000951035.1 Colobus angolensis palliatus | reverse complement strand
CCCGGCTAATTTTTTTACATTTTTAGTAGAGACGGGGTTTCACCGTGTTAGCCAGGATGGTCTCGATCTCCTGACCTTGTGATCCACCCACCTCGGCCTCCCAAAGTGCTGGGATTACAGGCTTGAGCCACCACGCCCGGCCAGTATACACATTTTATAGTGAGAAGATTCTGAGATACAAAGTGTTTAGCTTCTTTTCTAGAGCTCTTTCATGTAGGGTTGCGAAGATGGCTTTAGTCCATGTCTTGAGAAGCACTTTTAGTCCCTTTCACCCCATAGGAGCTGTCTCCCTGTTCACTTATGCTTTCTTTGGGACTTACAGCCTATGAAGTCTAGGGCTTAGCTTGAATCATAGCATTGCTTTTTTTCTTTTTTCCAGTCTATGAAAATGTTTATCTATTTTAACTGGACTATTCTTCTCTCTCTCCATCTCTCTCTTCCCACTTAACCTATTGCAAAATATATATGGAACAAAGAGTGTGTACAAAAGGGTAATTTACTGAGCTATCTGACTGAAAATCCACCTAAGGTTTTTTTTTTTTTTGAGTCAGGGTCTTGCTGTGTTGCCCAGGCTGGGGTGCAGTGACTCAATCCCAGCTCACTACAACCTCAGCCTCTCAGGTTCAAGCAATTCTTCTGCCTCAGCCTCCCAAGTAGCTGGGATTACAGGCGTGTGCCACCATGCCTGGCTAATTTTTGTGTTTTTAGTAGAGACGGGGGTCTCACCATGTTGGCCAGGCTGGTCTCGAACTCCTGGCCTCAAGTGATCCACCCACCTTGGCCTCCCAAAGTGCTGGGATTACAGGCGTGAACTGCCGTACCTGGCATTACTTTCTTATTATCTCGCTTCTTCCACCTTCACTCAGACTTACTTTCTTCTCTTCACCCCATTTAGAACTTTTGTTTCCTGAAGAGTCATCAGTGTTCAGCATCCTGTCAATTTAGTCGTATAATTAAAGTATTCAAACTAAATTACAAATAAAGATTGTGAACCCAGTGAGTACTTAACCAGTTAATGTATAGGTTAGAGTTTGTGTGAGTGGTAATGTGAGGAGGGAGAGTTGACCTTGACTACATGTCTGTTCTTACAACCAGACAAAGGCCCAGGAATAGTCTGAAGAGCCTCTGAACTAAGGCCACTTGAAGTAAGGAGGCACAAGTAATTCTGCCATAACGAAACTCACCTGGTCAGAAGAGGGGCATGAAGAAGGGGTTTTCTAAGGCAGGATCAAAATGTGTATATATGTCTGTTTGTGTATCTGTGTGTGGGTGCATACATTTGGGTGCTGTATGTAAGCTCCAACCCACAGGAATAAAAGCATAAGTATTAACTTAAAGGGCTTCCAGTTACCATCTGGAAATGTTTGGGAATTACTGATCAGGACCAGGATTATAATAATTATATAACTGCTCAATGTCTACTATTTTTGTTTTCTGCAAAGGTTACTAGTGAATCTCTAAATTAAACCAAAAGGACCCAAGGGCTTATCTTTACACACAACAAGAGTGAAGCTGGACATTATAGTCCATTTCATTGCCAGCTTTGGGGAGAAGAATGGATCTCAACCAATAGAGTAGTAGTGGCAGCAACTAAGGGTATGAAAGACAAAATGAGTATCAGGGACCTTGTGTGTGAAATCTAGTCTGAGTGTGAAAGGGATCTTTAGTCATCAAAAGACCTATATGATTGTCTGAAAATACCACCTCCTCCCTCCGTACTTAGCTTTACAGGATATATATAAAACATGGAAAATCTTTCAGCTTGTATAGATATAGATGTAGATATATTATAGATATAGATAGGCCTATCTATCGATCTATCATCTATCTATCAATCTATTATCTATCTATCTATCTATCTATCTATCTATCTATCTATCCATCTGCTGAAGAAGCCCTTTAGTTCCATTTGGCTCAGTAAAACATAATCGATGCTTAAGGAATCAAAGAGGTCACAGGCCTGTCAAGAATTTGATGGAGTTTACATGAAACTATCTTCCGGGGGCGGGGCAGGGGGAAGGAAGAATCTGATGGAATCTCTGGCCCTCTTCACAGAAGAATACATATACAAGTTTTGTATAGAATTTCAGGGAGTTTGTGGATGCCTGGTTAAGGTATCTCCCTGCCTAGGGAGAAGCAGTGGTTTTACATAATAGACTGTAAAGGTTTCAAATTACCAATCCTCACAGTAAGTGGGACCTCATGGATTCCCTAGAATCTACCCAGCACCTCTCAGTCCCTTTGAGTACTAGGTCTTATATCCATTGATATTTATTCCATTTCTGGTAACGCTATCAAGTTCAGATTCAACAGTATTTGTCCAAGTGCTTTCCATCCTGAGTATACCCAAAGCCACACATAATAAAGAAAATTCTAAATAGAAGTAATTAACATTCTTCTCCATGGGCCTTTCTGGTCCATGAGATCCCTCATACCCAAAGAAGTCTCTGGTCTACACACTGCATCTTTCACTAGTTTCTTTCATTCATGACTCTAAACGTTGTTTTCTTTTAGAAATGTTTTTCTTAAGTGAGTTATTACTTACTTTATTACTATCATACATATTTTGGATCCAATGCACGCAAAAGACATTTCATCAGCTTTAATGTTGTCTCCTCCAGTAATATGGACATGATATTAGGAGGGTTTCCAAGAATTTATGTGATCATTCCCAACTCAGCTTCTCCCCTGCTTTTAAGACAAACTATAGTTAGGTTTTCCTATCACCATGACAGTCCTGCCTCTGGTAAATTTTTCTCTCTCACACTTAGAGATTCCATCTCAGACCTTGGCTCTTCTTCATCTTTGGCAGGTGATACTGTAGTCACTGGACCAACCCCCAGCCTTGATCTCTCTGTTGGAATCACAGTGACGTTTTCATCATGGGGAGGAGATCTGGAAGTTAAGTAGTTGAGAAGAGAGATGATGCCTAGGGAAAGGGAATAATTTGAGGTGAGGTTCAATAGGCAATGGTCTTTTGGCTTTTACAATTCTTACTCCTCCTTTAATAACCAGTTCAAAAGACATCGTTTCAGTGAACCCCTCTCTCCCCCAGCAGAGTTACTTTACCCTCCTGTACTCTAATTGCATTAATATATTTCTCAAACTGGTTAGGACAAAGCTTGAACCTCCTGGATTCAAATCATAGTTCCACTATTTTCTGTGTGGCCTTGGGCAAGTTACTCAACTCGTCCATGCCTCACTTTGTGATAGAACAAGTTACTAATGCTAGGTTTTCAGACTCTAAAAATCCACCCTTTCTTTTTTTTTTTTTTTTTTTTGAGATGGAGTCTTG
>NW_012117066.1:1465161-1470759 GCF_000951035.1 Colobus angolensis palliatus | reverse complement strand
GTTAGCCAGGATGGTCTCGATCTCCTGACCTCGTGATCTGCCCGTCTCGGCCTCCCAAAGTACTGGGATTACAGGCTTGAGCCACCGCGCCCGGCCTAAAATCCACCCTTTCTTCATTATGCCACACTAGCTCTCCAAGTATCAATGTTCTGAAAATAGTCAGTGCTTCTACTTCTCCTAGCTTATACCCCCCTTTCCAGAAGCGATTTCCCTATCCATCCTTCTAGCATAGAGCAGGGGAGTGACTCACCAGCAAACATGTAAAAGATGTCACTGCACCAGTTAAGATAATAGGTCCATAGGAGATCTGACTCCATGGCATCCCTAGTATGCCAGTGAACCTGTGCCACAAACAGGTTGAGGCAGAGGAGCAAGCAGGTAGCTAGGACCGGAAGAAAAGATGTCACAACCCATCAGCATCTTCAGTCTGCCTTCCCCACCACCCCCAGCTCTTCAGCCTCCAGAGGCCATATGTATAGCAAGGATCAAAAAGATAAAAACTTGGGGATTGACCAAGATGAGAGAACAGGATCTATACCCTGGTAAAGTCAGCGAAGGTGTGTTCTGTATAATTAGATAAGGCAGATAGCTGGCAGGTTGGCGTGATACTGAAGAAGAGCAAAGAGATAAGAAAAAGAGTATAAGAGTTTCAGAAAGAAAATTTGTTACCTTGACTATTACCATGGTAAAATACCCTGCTGATCTAGGTCTGTACCTGAGATGAAGCTGAACATGGATACCTTCAGATCCAAGTTGGTGGTCATGCTTCCTCGACTAGGGAGCCAAGAGCTGAAGAGCCAGCCAAGGCCAATGAGTATGGTAAAGACAGAGATGAGAAAGAAGGCCCTGGAATATTGGAGATAATCTGCATGAAGAAGAGGAAAGGAAGAGTGTGGTTAGTCCAGTGAGGGAACTTCCCTTAAAAAGGCCAGACAGAGTCTTAGAGAAGGATGTAAGAACAAAGGATGATGGAGCAGAGCTAGCTACATGACATCCTTTTTGCTTGGAATTTATTTACTATGATTGTTAAACTAAAGATAATATACAAATACTTCTGCATGCATTGATTTAGATATAAACTAGCTTATAAGAGGTGTCACCAATGACAAAACAGATTAAACTTTTTTTTGTTTCTAATTCTAATTCTAAAAATAATAAGTAATATGCATTCAACATAAGCATTCAAAACACTGCAAAAGAACATAGAAGCAGGAAAAAAATCAGCCACAATTTCACTAGCTAGAGGCAACCATTGTTAATATTTTATTTTATTTTTCTACCCTCTGTGCATAGTAGATATGATACTAGATATCATGTGGGTTTTCTCCTCAAGAATATATGATGTGATTTTCCCCAGGTATCTGTTGTAAATATTATTTTCAGTGGCTACAAAATATTCTATCATATCAATATACTTCGCTTAATGATTTACCCATTGTTTAGTTCCATTTGTTTTTCACTTTCAGCTGTATCTGGCATGCACAGGCCTTGTCAGCCCATGACTACAAAATGAAGTCACATTTACTTTATTTATTTATTTATTTACTTTATTATTATTTTTTTGAGACAGAGTCTCACTCTGTCGCCCAGGCTGGAATGCAGTGGTGCAATCTTGGTTCACTGCTGCATCTGCCTCCCGGGTTCAAGCAATTCTTCTGCCTCAGCTTCCCGAGTAGCTGAGATTACAGGCACACGCCACCACGCCCAGCTAATTTTTTGTATTTTTTTAGTAAAGACAGGGTTTCACCATGTTGTCCAGGCTGGTCCTGAATGCCTGACCTCAGGTGATCTGCCTGCCTTGGCCTCTCAAAGTGCTGGCATTAAAGACATGAGCCACCTCACCCAGCCTCATTTACTTTAATTCCCATATTATGATGATTTCAAGCCCCAATTTACCAAACTGCAGGAACCTATCACAAAGTGTTTCCCCCACTTTTTTTTTTTTTTATTCTGAGAGTCTCCCAAAGTCCTATCTCATATTTGTTCAAGTTGCTCTTATCCAAGTGCCACACCTCTCCTTCTTCCATCTTTGGCTCTAGGTGTCTTCTCTTTGGCTCTGCCACTGCGGACCGGATGTTGGTAAGAGCAGCAGGGATATGCTCAACCTTACTTTTTGCTACCACATCCCTAAGACGCAACAGGTTCTTCGACTTCCCCATCAATATTTTACTGAAGATTTAGAAAGTAACTTATAATTACAAGTAGCTATAGCTTTTCTGAGCTACCAGACACCCAGGAATATCTTCAGTATCCTTTATAAGGTGCCTCCTTATTTAGCTTCTTTTTCTGTCCCAATGTAGCAGGGACCCCCACCCCAGTGGTTAGAAAGTTCTCTAACCACTTATATGCCTAAGAATCCAAGTCCAGCTTCTGAGTAACCCAGAGAGCAGAAATTACGTATCAAGTTTATCCAGTCTAATATCTGCCTCCTTGTTTCATTTTGTTCTCCAGAACCTGCCACTTACTAATATGATGAATTGCAGGAATTTCCACTCAAAGAAACCACACTCCTATCCACAGAGGTTAAGTTGCTCTGTAGCCTCAACAAGTGAGCCACATTAAAACATAGTAATTCACAAGCTGCACATTTTCTGAATACTGGGTTATTCAGAATTAGCAGTATATGTAGCCAGCCAGAACATAAGCCCAGACTGAGCTGTATGAAACCCAGGGTAACAGGCATGCTTTGTGGTATTTAGTCCACAATCCCCTATGAGCTCTAGCAGCCCTTGTCTATAGCCCTGGACTATTGTCTTTATAGCCCTCTGACTATAGCTAACTGGACTAAGCATGGGAACCTGACCCATCCTGGGACAATTTTATTCTTATACTTGGAAATTGGATTTCCTCTTTTTCTTGCTTGAACTGAGAAGATGTAAAGTTTGACCGGGGTATCACCTTTTAGGCACTTACACACTAATAAACAGGAAAAACTGAGCTGTAGAGATAAAACAAAGCATAAACAAAGATGAGTGACAAAGTGACTGTAGAAAATCTGAGTGCCTGGCTGGCTTGATTTTCTTTATCTGAGATCCCAGCATCCCCTGGAATCCTCTAAGGTCCAGTGAACTTCCTGCTTTGGGAGTCTATGTTATTCCTCTGAGCCACATTTTTTTTTCTTTATCTTTTTCTTTGAGACGGGGTCTCAATCTGTAACCCAGGCTGGAGTGCAGTAGCATGATCTCTACTCACTGCAGCCTCCAAATTCCCAGACTCAAGCAATACTCCCACCTCAGCCTCCTGAGTAGCTGGGATCACAGATGCATACCATCATACCCAGCTAATTTTTTGTATTTTTGGTGGAGGTGGGGTTTCACCATGCTGCCCGGGCTGGTCTCGAACTCCTAAGCTCAAGCGATCTGCCCACCTTAGCCTCCCAAAGTGCCGAGATTACAGGCTTCAGCCACCACACCTGGCCGATTCTTCTGCATCTTTATAAATAAGTTCACTGTTTAGCTTACACTAATTCAAATGATTTTAATATTCAGAACACCAAGGAGCACTGTCGAGGATATTTCCTGTCCAACTCCAGCCTAACACATAAAGTCCAGTTCCTCTTCTACCATGAGGAGAAGACTGCAACTTTATATATTTCTTACAATTCTCTCTGTGTTATCTTCTTATCTCCTGAAAACTACCTAAACAAGATCCTCACAACTCCAAAGGAACAATTTAAAGATTTGCAGCATAGAAGAGTCTAACCTTCCCAAAGTGATCAAGTCTATTAGGAATAATCATATACAACAAATTATGTAAACAAACTAAACACTTAGATTCAGAGTCTAAGACATCTGCATTTGGTTAACTTTATAGTTTTTTTATTCATATTACTATAAATAAATAAATGTCCAACAGCTGATTTCAAGCCTCTATCTCCTGTAACACCAAAGCTGATTTCAGCTTTTAAACAACAGTTTTTACAACAGTTTATTCATCAAAGTTTCAAAAATCTTAGGATCTTAATTACAAAAGGTCCTGCTTGTATGTTTCAGTAAGAAGCCTTGGTCCAGAAAAAGGGGTGCCTGAGATAAAATGAACACCCCTGTGTCACCTGTCTGGGTCAACTGTATCCAAACATTTCTGAAGTTTTCCTTACTGATATACTTTGATGCGGTTAAACTTAAGTTACAAGAATACCAAGGCACCTCTCCCAGCTTACTGAAGCTAATACCTTGGGAAGAGAAAGGAAGTCACTTTCAATTTGAGGAGGAAGCACAAATCATCTGAAAAACTTGGTAAGATTTTTGTAGATGTTCTCAGGATCAGCCCAGCATCAGTCAGCAGTGCTACACTTCAGAGTACCATCGGGTAAGATGTAAAACCCCTACCAAGATTGGAGGGGGCACCACCCAACCAGAAAGCAGTAGTGTTCTGTGGCATCCCCTCAGATCTTAGTGAAATGAGAACATTCACCATTTGGCAGTTTGTAAATAATGGGTGGGATTCTCCTTCTACTGTTGTGGAAGTAAAACTTGGCCAGGGAGCTTTTGGAAAGTGGTGGTGCTGGAGACAAGCTGGGGAATCAGCTCACTTACTTAGCCAAATCTGAACTTCCATGCTGCTGCCATCGTGACCGCTTTCAAGGCACAGAAGGCAATACACAACTTCTCCAGGCTCAGATGAGGTGCCCCAAGTGGGTGGTTTTGGAATGGAAATGATCCTGGGTTGGAGACTTAGGACCCTGAAGAGGTATCTATGAAATCTGCTTAGTATTTAGGTCCCCTTGTAACCCAGCTGGAGTGCCAGAATAAAGCATCCCTACACAGCCTGGCAACGTGTACTGTATGGTGGTTCCTAGGTTCCTAACTCTAGGGTGCCCAGTGACTTGACAAAAAGGCTTATCCTTTCTTTCCCACGCTCTGCAAAACAGTTCAAACTACTCTCTGTGCAATATATCCTTTACATTTCAGCCTGATCTCACCAGTGCTAGGGGAAAATAACAGAAGGGTCTATTCTACACTTGAGACTTGCAGTAAAAGTGAAGGATACTGTCCTTTCCTCCCCATCCCTTCTTCATCCCATTAGCAACAGCCACAACAGAGAGGCTATCAGTCATCTAGATCCGGGTGAAGTCAGAGACAGAAGCACAACACCCTGAAGTGAGCCCAGGGAATAGGAATATGAGTATGCACATTCTTGAACACACCTGAGATAGCCCCTGTGAAACTTATGAAAATGACTAAGGAAACTGTCAGGGAGGGGAATGAAATTCTTGCAATCCAGTAGGTAAAAGTTTGAAGTCATTATTAAACAATAATGTATTCGGAGGCCAGGTGCAGTGGCTCATGCCTGTAATCTGAGCACTTTGGGAGGCCGAGGCAGGCAGATCACCTGAGGTCAGGAGTTCAAGACCAGCCTAGTAGGCCAGGTGCAGTGGCTCACGCCTGTAATCCCAGCACTTGAGGAGGCTGAGGGGGCCAGATCACGAGGTCAGGAGATCGAGACCATCCTGGCTACCATGGTGATATCTCGTCTTTACTAAAAATACAAAAAAATTAGCTGGGTGTGGTGGCAGGCGCCTATAGTCCCAGCTACTCAGGAGGCTGAGGCAGGAGAATGGCGTGAACCTGGGAGGCAGAGCTTGCAGTGAGCCGAGAT
>NW_012117066.1:1455859-1464495 GCF_000951035.1 Colobus angolensis palliatus | reverse complement strand
TTTGCCCACTTTTTTTTTTTTTTTTTTTTTTTTTGAGACAGGGTCTCACTCTGTCATCCAGGCTAGAGTACAGTAGCTCAATCTCAGCTCACGACAACCTCTGCCTCCCAGACTCAAGCAATTCTCCCACTTCGGCCTCCCAAGTAGCTGGGATTGCAGGTGCCCACTATCTTGCCCAGCTAATTTTTGTATTTTTTGTAGAGACAGGGTTTCGCCTTGTTGCTCAGGCTGGTCTCAAACTCCTAAGCTCAAGCGATCCCCCACCTCAGCCTTCCAAAGTGCTGATGTCAGAGATGTTTGAACCGGAGCAACTTTATCTTGAATAGGGGCTGGGTAAAATAAGGCTGAAACCTACTGGGCTGCATTCCCGGGAGGTTAAGGCATTCTTAGTCACTGAATGATAGGAGGTCAGCGCAAATTACAGGTCATAAAGACCTTGCTGATAAAACAGGCTGTGGTAAGGAAGCCAGCCAAAACCCACTAAAACCAAGATGGCAACAAAAGTGACCTCTGATTGTCCTCACTGCTTATTACACGTGAATTATAATGCATTAGCATACTAAAAGACACTCCCACCAGTGCCATGACAGTTTACAAATGCCATGGCAATGTCAGGAATTTACGCTATATGGTCTAAAAAGAAGAGGAACCCTTAGTTCCGGGAATTGCCCACCTCTTTCCCCAAAAACTTACGAATATAACTCACCCCTTGTTTAGCATATAATAAAGAAATAGCCATAAAAATGGGCAACCAGCAGCCCTGGCGGCTCCTTTTCCTATGGAGTAGCCACTTTTATTTCTTTACTTTCTTAAATTTGCTTTCACTTTACTCTATGGACTCATTTCGAATTCTTTCTTGCCCAAGATTCAAGAACCCTCTCCTGGAGTCTGGATCAGGACCCCTTTCTGGTAACACTGGGATTACAGGCTTGAGCTACCACACCCAGCCCTCATTTATTAAAGATTTAAATAATAATCTTAAGGCCAAAATTTTAACGTGGGCACCCAGTTACATAACTATAACTGCAGTTTTATCTTTTCGCCTAAATCTTTTAATCTATTTCTAGTTATTTCCTTGGAATTAATTTCTAGAAATGGATTTACTCAAAGGAGATGAACTAAATTTTTAAGTCTCTGGATGCACCTAATCATATTGCTTTGATTATACCAATTTGCATGGTATGTACAGGAACGCGTATGGGAGTGTATAGCAGTTGCATCATCATTTAAAACTCTGTTAATATGGTGGTTGAAAAGTTACATCTTCTTATTCATTTACCTTTCTTTAATGATTGATTGAGGTTAAATTACTTTTCCTATGTTTATTAGATAGTTATAGTTCTTCTTTTGTGCATGTCTATTGAAAAATAATTTATTTGAGTTTGTGTCTTTTTAATACTTGGTGTATCCTTTTACTATATTAAGGCCATTAACATTTATCTTTCATAATTGTTGCAAATATTTTCTCTAGTTTTCATTTTATGCAGTTGAATTGTCTGTCTGACTTTGATTTTAGTTTCTTCTCAAGATCATGCAGGAAACTGTCCCTTAATTTCAAATGTCGCAGCCCATGGCCAAATAACTGATGCTCTACCTCAGAGTTGGGCACAGGTACTCCCCTCCTGCTTATGTGAGGAGAATAGATGGGATCCCTGCTTATGTGAGAATAGCTGCTTTACTCACACATGTTTTCTTTCACAATACCCCTTTCCTTGTGTAAATTTATGTCTTGTGGGTGATGAGAAAACTGTCAGTGTAATGATATCTTTCCTCTAAGATTTTCGTTTGATTGAAAAACTCATGCATATGATATTTTTAGCTCCCAAAACTTATTTTAAAATATTTTGTGTTGCACTTTCAGGTTTATTTAAATTCACATAAAATTTGACATAAATAATATTATCTTCATAGCTAGCATTTGTTATACCACATATCTAACATACATTTAAATTCTATTCCACTGCTAGGAAAAGAACAAGCTGACCTTGAAAGTTAAACCTAACAGAGGTTAAGATACTTGCTTTATCTTCCAGCTATGATCAATCACTTCTCTTCTAATTCTGCAAGCCACATTAGAATACCAATCACATTGCTTAGCACTAACACCCTGTAAATGAGTTATTCCTAGGGCAGGTATGGTAGCTCACACCTATAGTCCCAGTACTTTGGGAGGATCACTTGAGGCCAGGACTTTGAGACCAGCCTGGGCAATATAATGAGAACTTTCTCTCCAAAAAAAAAAAAATTAAAAATTAGCCAGGAGGGGTGGCACACGTCTGTAGTTCCACCTACTCAGGAGATTGAGCGGGAAGATTGCTTGAGCCCTGGGGGTGGAGGCTGTAGTGAGCAATGATAGTGCTATTGTGCTTCGGCTAGGTGATAGAGCAAGAGCCTGTCTCTAAAAACAAACAAACAAAACAAAACAAAACAGTTCTTCCCATCAAGTAAAAAGAGTATAACCCGTTATTTAGGACAGAAAACAACCTGGAATAGAAGGGAGAAAGGGCACACTGAGGATACCAAAGAAAGATCCATCCTGCACTTGGAGAGGTGAAAGCCGAAAGATCTTGGAGGAAGAAAGATGAAGGGCCAATCTGTGTGAGCAGAAATCTCTGCAATTGTGTGGGGCCTGTGGCATTTAATTCGGTGGCACTCACAGGGTGGCTTGGGTGTGTGGTTCCAGCACAGCTCATGGTTGCATAAGGTCCAGAGTCCTGCGTAGAGCTCAAGGCCATTCTTGATCACCAGGAACTGTACCCAGTTCAGTGGGGACATGGCGATCAGCATTAGGAGGCTAAAACTACAGAGGCTGCCACAGAGTATTCGGATGTAGATGTGTGCCTGATACATAAGCTGCTGCTGCCTTTGGGATGACATCGAGGCACTTGGATGTTTCTTGGCAGGGAGGGTAGGCTACAAGGATGAGGGAAATATTGCCTACCCGAAAGGATAACCCCTGATCCCCAGGATCACCTGCTTTTCTCTACCTCAAGCATTCCCATGTGTATTTGATTTAAGGATATCTTTCCCTACTCCTAAAAAAAAAAAAACCCACAATTTTCAGGGTGATCTTTTCTGTCTTTAGGATGATCTATGTAGCCCCGCCTTTAAGTAAGTCCTCTTCTTCCCATCTGACTTCCAATTAGATACCTCCTCACCCTTTGGTATTTCCGGTTCCCCTTTATCTTGGGAACCTCAGGACTGTGGAAAGTCAAGGTTAAATGCTCCCTTCGCTCCATCTTGGCAGTCGGTTCTCTTTCTAACTGCCACGGAATTTGTCTCTGCATCTCCTCACACATGTTGGCAGAAGCAAAAAAGGGCCAGGACCCATGGCACAGATCCTGTTTCTGTTTTATTTATATTTTTGGTCTGGTCAGATCAGGAAGAAATCATCATATTTTAAGCATGTGCATGTATGTGTGATGCTCCCCACCCTCCATTCTCCACTTACTCCCAACTCTTTTATTAAATAAATCCACAAATATTTTGTTAGCAGTGGCTGTGTGTCAGGCTTTGGGCTAGCTTCTGGGACACAAAAATAAATAAGACACAGTTCCCTCATAGCATATAAAAAAAGGGGAACTCATATGCTTGTTGGCCACATGTATTTCTTCTTTTGAGGAAGTGTCTGTTCATGTCCTTTGCCCACTTTTTTTTTTTTTTTTTTTTTTTTTTGAGGCGGAGTCTCGCTCTGTCGACCGGACTGGAGTGCAGTGGCCTGATCTCAGCTCACTGCAAGCTCCGCCTCCCGGGTTTACGCCATTCTCCTGCCTCAGCCTCCAGAGTAGCTGGGACTACAGGCGCCCGCCACCTCGCCCGGCTAGTTTTTGTATTTTTAGTAGAAACGGGGTTTCACAGTGTTAGCCAGGATGGTCTCGATCTCCTGACCTCGTGATCCGCCCGTCTCGGCCTCCCAAAGTGCTGGGATTACAGGCTTGAGCCACCGCGCCCGGCCCTTTGCCCACTTTTTAATGGGGTTATTTGTCTTTTTCTTGTACATTTATTTAAGTTCCTTACAGATGCTAGATATTAGACCTTTGTCAGATGCATAGTTTGCAAAACAATTTTCCCTTTCTGTGGGTTTTCTGTTTATGCTATTGATAGTTTCTTTTGCTATGCATAAGCTCTTTAGCTTAATTAGATCCCATTTGTCAATTTTTGCTTTTGTTGCAATTGCTTTTGGAATCTTCATAATGAAATCTTTGCTGCTTCCTATGTTCAGATCATTAGAGAAATTAAAACCACAATGAGATACCATCTCACACCAGTCAGAATGGCTATTATAAAAAGTCAAAATAAGAACAGATTGTGGCGAGGTTGTGGAGAAAAAGGAACACATACACTGTTGATGGGAGGGTAAATTATTAATTCAAACATTGTGGAAAGCAGTGTGATGATTCCTCAAAGATGTAAAGACAGAAAGAACTACCATTTGACCCAGAAATCCCATTTTTGGGTATATGCCCAAAGGGATAGAAATCATTCTATCATAGAGACACATGCACATGTATGTTCACTGAAGCACTATTCGCAATAGCAAAGACATGGAATCAACATAAATGCCCATCAGTCGTAGACTAGATAAAGAAAATGTGGTACACATCCACCATGGAATACTATGCAGCTATAAAAAAGAACAAGATCATGTGCTTTGCAAGAAGATGGATGGAGCTGGAGGCCATTATCCTTAGCAAACTAATGCAACAACAGAAAACCAAATACTGCATGTTCCTACTTACAAGTGGGAACATGGACACATAGAGGGGAACAACAGACATTGGGGCCTATCAGAGGGTGGGGGGTGGGAAGAGAGAGTCAGGACAAATAACTAATGAGTACTAGGCTTAATACCTGCATGATGAAATAATCTGTACAACAAACCCCCATGACATGGGTTTATCTATATAACAAATCTGCACATGCACCCCTGAACTTAAAATAAAAATTTTAAAAGGGGGCAACTCAGATGTCTCCGGAACTCTATTGGTTGTGGCTATAATTTCAAATTATATCCCTATCAGTAGCCAGTAGCCTGGAGTTCATGCCAGGGTTGTCTCAATAGGCTCATGAACCAGTCTGTCAGTCATGGTCCTTCATACGGCGTCTATCTTTTTCTTCCTTTTTTGCTCTGGTTCCCTCTTTTCAATGTCCTCTACTCATGAAGCCATTTAAGGGCGCTGCTATACCACTGCCACTGCTGATAGGGCCCACTATGAATATGCCAGTATCTATAGCCCAGAACACTATAAGCCAATGTGCTAAAAGCCACTGGTCTTCAAGATACCCTAGCAGTGCTGGGTTCAAAATGTTCCATACGGCCCCCAAAGGACATGTATCAGTGTGCTCACAGCAGCACTCTATAATAGCCCCAAGTTCAAAACTACCCAAATGCCCATCAACAGAAGAATGGAAGATTGCAGTCTATTTATACATTTGAAATACTATACAGCAATACGAGTAATCTACAACCACCTGAGCAAAGAGGGACGAATATTATCTACATAATGTTGAACAAAAGAATCCAAACACAAAAGAGTACATATGTATGATTCTATTCATATGAAGTGCAAAACAGGCAAAACTAATCTGTGTTGTTGGAAGTCAGAAACACTCTGGGGAGGAAGATGGCTAGGTTTTGGAAGGAGACATGCGAAGGGCTCTTGGGGTGCTGTAAAGGTTCTTTCTTGATCTGTGCACTGATGACCAGCTTTCTGTATGCACAATTTCTCTATATACATGGTTTTTGTTTTGTTTTTCTTTTTTGAGGCACAGTCTTGCTCTGTCACCTAGTCTGGAGAGTTGTGGTGTGATCTCGGCTCACTGCAACCTCTGCCTCCCAGGTTGAAGCAATTCTCCTGCCTCAGCCTCCCAAGTAGCTGGAATTACAGGTGCCTGCCACCATGCCCGGCTGATTTTTGTATTTTTAGTAGAGATGGGGTTTTGCCACGTTGATCAGGCTGGTCTCAAACTCCTGGTCTTTGTTTATTTGTATATTCATTTTTGTGTTAAAGAAGTTCCATTCCATTTCTATTTTATCAAGATTTTAAAATTTAGAATGGCTGTATAAAATTCCCTCTTAGCCTCTAGAATATGGCTTTTCCTCTTTATTCTATTTAGTGTAAAAATTGCATTGATACATTTCTTAACATTTATCTAATTTTACATTCCTGCAATAAAGTATTTATGAACATAGTACATTATTCTTTAATATAGTGCTAGGAGTATTTGTTTATATACTCAAGCCAAGAATTATCTAGAATTTTCAAAATATATCCACTTGTTTAGATTTTTTATTTATTTATTTTTTTAGTTTTAATATATTATGGTCAAATAACATGTCCTACAAGAACTCTTTTCCTTTTGGAATTTAGTAACATTTGTCATTTAGCCAGTTTTCCTAAATGTCCTTTAGGCATTTAAAAACAATGTGTAAAGTACAAAGTTTTAAATATATTTGTGTAGAATGTAAGATTCTAAATCTATTACATTAAAATTATCAATAATAATATTCGGGTTGTTCCTATTCTTGTTAGTTTTTTCTCTACTTGATAAAATAAAAATAGGCTGGGCACCGTGGCTCACGCCTATACTTTGGGAGGCTGGAGGGGGGCAAGAATTCTGGGCTTAAGCCCAGAATTTCGAGACCAGCCTGGGCAACATGGTGAAACCCCATCTCTACAAAAAAACACAAAAATTAGTCAGGTGTGGTGGCGCGTGTCTGAGGTCCCAGCTACTCAGGGGACTGAGGTGGGAAGATTGCTTGGGCCAGGGAGGTCGAGGATTCAGTAAGCTGTGCTTATGCCACTACACTCCAGCCTGGGTGACAGAGTGAGATCCTGTCTCAAAGAGATAAATAATAAAAATGGAATAAAAATAGACTATTAGCTCTTTATAGGTGCACATGAAAAGATGCCCCTAATATACTATCAATTGAAAAATTTATAAAATAGTGGTGACATCATGCCCTGATTTTTTTGTTTTGAAGGATTATAAATGGGTGTATATAGAAAATAGTCGGGCTGGGCTGGGCACGGTGGCTCATGTTTGTAATCCCAGCAGTTTGGGAGGCCGAGGTGGGCGGATCACCTAAGGTCAGGAGTTTGAGACTAGCTCTCAAACATGGAGAAACCCTCTCTCTACTAAAAATACAAAATTAGCTGGACATGGTGGCACATGCCTGTAATTCCAGCTACTCAGGAGGCTGAAGCAGGAGAATCACTTGAACTCGGGAGGCGGAGTTTACAGTGAGCCGAGATTGTGCCATTGCACTCCAGCCTGGGCAACAAGAGGGAAATTCTGTCTCAAAACACACACACACACACACACACACAAAGAAAGAGAGAGAGAAAATAGGCTGGATGCCATGGCTCATGTCTATAAGCCCAACACTTTGTGGGAACAAGGCAAGCAGATCTCTTGAACACAGAAATTCAAGACCAGCCTGTGCAACATAGCGAAATCCTGTCTCTGCTAAAAATACAAAAAATTAGCCAGGTATAGTCTCAGCTACTTGGGAGGCTGAGGTGGGAGGATCACTTGAGCCTGGGATGTCGAGGCTGCAGCGAGCAGTGATTGCGCCACTGTACTCCAGCCTGGGTGACAGAGCAAGACCCTGTCTCAAATAAAAAGAAAGAAAAGAAGAAAGAAAAGAAAATGATGGTCATATATAGAAATAACCAGCCAGGAGCGGTGGCTCACGCCTGTAATCCTACCGCTTCGGGAGGCCGAGGTGGGTGGATTACAAGTCAGGAGTTCAAGACCAGCTTGGCCAACATGGTGAAATCCCATCTCTACTAAAAATACAAAAATTAACCAGGCATGGTGGCGGGTGCCTGTAATCCCAGCTACTCAAGAGGCTGAGGCTTGAATCCAGGAGGCGGAGGTTGCAGTGAGCCAAGATTGTGCCACTGCATGCGGGCCTAGCAGACAGAGCGAGACTCCATCTCAAAAGAAAAAAAAAAGAAAGAAAGAACCATACATACTATATCATACGTACATAAACAGAAATATGGGCTAAAGGCCGGCGCGGTGGCTCACGCCTGTAATCCCAGCACTTTGGGAGGCCGCGACGGGCAGATCACGAGGTCAGGAGATCGAGACCATCCTGGCTAACACGGTGAAACCCTGTCTCTACTAAAAATCCAAAAATTAGCTGGGCACGGTGGCGGGCACCTGTAGTCCCAGCTACACGGGAGGCTGAGGCAGGAGAATGGCGTGAACCCGGGAGGCGGAGCTTGCAGTGAGTGGAGATCGCGCCACTGCACTCCAGCCTGGGTGACAGGGTGAGACTCTGTCTCAAAAAAAAAAAAAAAAAGAAAAGAAAGAAATACGTGCTAAAGTTATGGTAGTCTTTATCTCTCAGGCTTCTATATGGCCTCTTGGCACCATAAAGGGCTCAAGAGTGTGAAATAAGCCCCCGGAAAGGCATAAACATCAGGAAGGACTGTGGTGACATTTCCTTGTAGCCCAGCAGATTGGGGAATTGGGTCATGAAGTTAGAAATTAATTTGTTGGCCGGGCGCGGTGGCTCAAGCCTGTAACCCCAGCACTTTGGGAGGCCGAGACAGGTGGATCACGAGGTCAGGAGATCGAGACCATCCTGGTCTACACGGTGAAACCCCGTCTCTACTAAAAAA